>NW_027526445.1:161666978-161820867 GCF_048455015.1 Haemaphysalis longicornis
TTTCGAAGATAGTGATAAATGTAACGTATAAGCGTATACGTACGCCGCCCCGCGCGAGGAGTAAGGTGATCTCGGGAGGAGCTCCGCAGTTCTCCACACAGCGTAGTACTTTCCAGCCACAAGAGGGTGCACGCCCGTGGATTATAGATATCGATACTTTAGTTTTTTTATCTAATGTGGAAACTTTAGTTTTCCACATTTCTCGGAGCCTCGTTTTTCACGGATAAAGCACGCAAGTATCATCTCCGTTGCCCCGCCTTTTTTGCTTCTGTCACGCCCCGCCACACGCAGAAGGCTCACGGGAAGCTTATAAGTCAAACGGACGGCAGAAATAAGTTCTGCTAATCAAAGTTCGGGTGAAGACACGCCACAGTCATCGGCAAGTGTGGCGCAATGGAGGCTTTTCGTAAACGTGTCTCATTAAATATGCCTTCAATGTAAAGATGCCGAACAAAGTGGCATTTATTACGCATAGCGGCGCCCTGCTACATAACAGCAGAGAAGCGCGCTCCGCCGTGCGTTCGCTGATCACGCGAACACGAGAAATTTGGGCGCTGCGTCCAAATTTCGCATCAGGAAGTACAGTAATCATCAGTGCCTTTTTAGTCTTGTTCCATCTCTCTCTCTCTCTCTCTCTCTCTCTCTGTTTTCGGAAAGAAAGAGAGTGAACGCCACTCAGTTGGGCATCGGGGCCGCCTCGGCATTGAAAAAGAACCGGCGAGCCATGGAAGACAGGCCACGCTAGGCATTAGTACCTTAACGTCAATAGGCCAAAGTATATGATCAAAATTAGTTTGCGAATTTAAACTATACACATACCCCCCCCCCCCTCTCCTCCTTACACACAGAAATGCAGGGTAACAAAAATTAGGGCTCAGCTGTGTGTGTCTGTGTATGTGCGTGTGTAGAGAGAAAGAAAGAGAGGGAGAGAGAGGAAGGTGTGTTAAACGGTGTATGAACGGGGAAAGAATTCTAACCCGCCTACGACTAAGTTCCGTTACGAAATGTAAATTTCACACAGTCATTCGACGGCAACCATGGAACTACGGACACGTGATCCCCATGCTCTTAATAAGGTTGTTCTATCTCTCTCTCCGCATCAAAGCTCGTGTGTAGCACACGTTGCAAGGACAGGCGTGCGGCAACTAATTGCAGTGCGGCGTGGCGCCGAGTTCAAATCCTTCCTCTCTCCTCACCAATCAACTTCGACCACGCATGGAAGCAGACGCTGCACTCAAACGCTCACACACGGAGTTCAGGGTAATACCAAGAACAAGGACACTCGGAGCTTCCACTCAGGCCAAGGAATAAGCCACGGCGTTGAAATATCCCCCCGTCCGCCAGCTGAGAGAATATACTCCGCCTGCGAGGAAGCCAGTGGGTACGTCTGTATTATAAGCGCGCGCACACGTATAAATATACGGACACAGCCCAGCGAAGAGACGGGCCGGCGTGCCGATTCCTCCGACTGTTTACGAGGAGGTTCCTTTCGAGGAGACCGCTTGGAAAACGATAACGATCGCCACCGGCAGCGTCGCAGGACCCCGGAGAAGGAATGCGACTCCCGGAGCTTGCCTCGTTGCCAGGCGCGCAGAGACCCTTGGATATATATGAATGGGACTCGGGGCAATGCCGAGACAACGGTGCCAGGGGAAAATTTAAAAGAAAAGATGAAACCAGGCGATAACAGGACGGCGGAGGATTCCAAGATTTGTGGGTTTCATGCGAAAGAAGAAAAAAAAAAACTTTCTAGTTTGCAACACGCTTTCGCGCTTTTCGAGAAGGAAACCAAACACTGCTAAGTGCTATAGCTCTTCGCTTGAATGGGATTTCCCCCGTGTTGCGGGGCCACCACGTTTCCGGTAATCGGAAGTTGCGTCTTGTTATTTTTTCCCCCTTCAGAGCTTTTATCTGGGAGTGAATGCACAATGCGGCACTGGAAGGATGACAAAACGTACTGACTAATTGGCGTCCATACTCAGGGTGTACTTAACGAGATCTTTAAGAAGCAAAAAGCATTGGGTTTTCTCAACGCCAGGGAGCTATACAGCCACCGAAAGTATATGTGCACTTCATCGAATAATTTGATATGTTTGAAAGAAAGTGGAGAAAAACATGAAAACATGCACCCTTGGTGCCACGCCTTGCATGAAGAAATTACGTTCTTCCCCTGCTTCCCCTGCGGCCTCCCTGGCGATGTTGATTGCAGGCTTTCCTTTCCGTGGTCATTCAACGAGTCCCCTCCCTCTCTCTCTTTCCCTCACAAACACACACACACACTCTCTCTCTCTCTCCATATCATCATCATCATCATCATTAGCCTGTTTGTGTCCACTGCAGGACGAAAGCCTCTCCCGAAGAGTTCCAGCCACGCCTATCGAGTGCCAGCTGAGGCCATGTTTTCCCCTTAAATATTCGTAGCTGATCTCGCCAACGAGTTTTTGGCCAATACCTAACGCGTTTGCGGTCTATTGGCAGCCAGTCTGTCAAAAGGGATGGTCCACCTGCTGTCCCTCATTCGCATCACCTGACCAGCCCATGCCCACTTCCTTCGCTCAATTTGAGCTAGAATGTCCTCCACCTTGGTCTGTTCCCTAATCCATGCAGCTGTTTTCCTGTCCCTCACGTGACCCCTAGCATTCGGCGTTCCATGGCCCGTTGTGCCGATCGAAGTTTGGTTTCAAGTCATTTAGCGAGACTCCAAGTTTCTGCCCCATAAGTCATTATTGGAAGAACGGATTGATTAAATACAAGCTTTTTGAGTGACAGGCGAAGCTTACCAGTGAGGATGTCGGAGTTCTTACCAAACGCAGTCCACCCCATGCTTATTCTGCGGGTAATTTCCCGTTCATGGTTTGGATCTGCAGCTATGACTTGCTTAAGATATACGTATTCGGTGACTGTTTCCAAGACCTCATTGCCTACCTGGAAGTGATGTACCTTGGCGTGTCGATTCGACATTACCTTGGACTTTTCCGTGTTTGTTGTTAAGCCTGAAATCATACTTGCTGAGCGCAATTGGCAAAGCATGTGCTGCAAATCAGTTACTGCTGACTAAACAGGATAATGTCACCTGCAAACCGTAGGTGGCTGAGATATTCCCCGTTAATTGTCACCGCTGTTATCCTCCACCTAAGCTTTCTGAACACAACCTCCAGACAGGCTGTAAATAACTGTGGTGATATTGTATCCCCTTGCAGGACCTCCTTTTGTATAGGAAATTTGCAAGTTCTGTGATGGAGCCGTACTGTCCCCGTACATCTGCCGTATATGTCATTGAATATCGCAATGTATGCCTCATCGAAGCCGTGATCACGTAACGCGTCTATTACTGCTGAATTGGGCACTGAGTCAAATGCCTTTTAATAATCTATTAATGCCATTTTCAGCGGTGCATTATACTCTGAGCACTTTTCGATTACCTGGTTCATAGCGTGAATATGATGTAAAGTTGAGGAACTTCCCGAAACCGGCCTGTTCTCATCGCTGTTGAGAGTCCAAAGTGGCACTGATGCGGTTAAGAATTATCTTAGTAAACAATTTGTAGGTAACGGAGAGGAGGCTGATGGGCCTGTAATCTCTGGCGTCACCTTTCTTATGTAGGCGTCGCGTACCGTAGATGAAATACCCGAGAAAGTGAAGGGGAAACCGCCTCGCCGGTAGCGTAGTGGTCATCGCACCAGACGCCCACTACGCTACCGGCGGGGGCCGTAGCGGGTTCGGATCCCCCCCGGCGGGCATTTTTTTTCTCCATTTTCTTTATTTCCTTCAAAAAATACATCTGACCTACCTCATTCCCCCCTTTGCTTTCCTTGGAATTCTTGACTGCCAAACCTCATTTGTGTCTTAATTCAACGTCATTTTGATTAGTCTGTATTTTTTACCATTTGCATCCTTGTCTATATGCTGTTAGTCTGTCATACACAGCAGCCCGGTTTATTTAAGCACGCATCATAGAGTTCCTCAAGCCATGCTCTCTTGTACACAATCGGATGAACGCTTCAGGTATGTGGTTCACCTTAGACGTCCGAAGAAGAACTTACACTTCGTAGTGCGTGCCTCTTTGCGCGTGGAACTTATTTCTCCGAAACGACACTTTCGATTTCTTCAGCGCCTGAAACGGACAGCCGGGTGCGACAGACCACCGCGCGCGAGGGCAGCGTCAGACTCCTCTCTCACACAAAGGGGAAATGATTAACGCCACGAGCTGGAAAGGCGCCCTACGAAACTCCATTACTTTCCTCTACTTCTCTCAAATTTTATAGCTCCGTCGTCATGCGCTTATTTTATTTTTTTTCCCCAGCTTTCGAAAGCAGTTGTCCACGCGGCTACGCCAGTCGTATACCAGTTGTCACGGCTCAACGGCAAAGCAGGGGGCAAAAAGACAGAACACGGGAAAATACCACGCGGAAAAATCAAAACAGCAATAAAAGAGACTCCTCAGGGGCGACAGTTGCGAAACGGAGATGCCGCAGCGGCCGCCTGGCCTGTGCTCTAAGGAATTATCACAGCGAACAGAAGGGGGCTAGGGGGAGGCCCTGCGGTACTCCCGCTGCCATGCCCCTGCCCCCGTCCGCCTTGTATTGATGGCGCCGCTGATCGCCGGAGGTCGTCCAGCTCGGTGGTGCACTCGTAGAAGCTTCGGCGGGTTCATTGGGGGCATCGGTTACGCCATGCTCGGTTTTGTATACGTCACGCCGCGGTTTCTTTCACAATTCGTAAAAGTTCCGCCACTTATACGGTGGAGTGCCTTCGGTAGCGATTTCATTCGTTTTACTTTCGCTTTTTGATTTGCTTCGTCACCCAAAAGCGTATTGCGAGAGAATGGACTGATCACGCAACAGCTGGACGGTATGAATAAGGTCGAAAAGGTCACATGGATATAGTTGAGTCATGATGTTACCACACTATTTTTAAGCACTATCGAATGCTTCAAAAGTTCAGAGGATTCGTGTTTAATTTGCCGAGCGCCTCTTTCAAATAGTCCCCTATTTCTACACCTAATCACGATGATTCTGCCGCGGGGACAATGACGGTGATTGCGTGAGTAAGCGACAACGGTGATGACAATTGCAGCCTCGCGAGTCGTAAAGCTGCTTCGGGGCAGATTTTTTTGGTGCAGACATTTCTGACACAATCATAAATGAACGTGTACTGGCTTCCTCTGATTCTACACGTTCGGATAAAACTTTTCGCACAGCGCTGCCTTCTTTACGGTTCTCCACAATGGCGCTGAAAGCAACTATAAGCGTGCATATACTGGATGTGAAAGCTCGCTCGAAATGTATAAATAAGTTATTTCTGCGTGCCGCTTTGAGGACGTCAATCCATACATGTTTGTATTTGTGTGCAACAGAAACTACGAAGGGATTGTCTAAAGCAGTTTAAAACATTACAAAAAGTCGACAATAAGTTATGGAGTTGAAATCACAGGATTAAAGGAAGAGCTACAACGTTATACGACAGTATGTTCACATGCGAACGTGCAAACCGGCAAATTCAATCGTGAAATCACGTTAATTTTTTTAAACGTTAAAGATAACGTAAAATAATCAATAAAAGCCTTTCACAGTTCGTGTGACATTTGAACTGCCAGAAATGTTCTCTTCCAAACTTGTTGGTGTATGCCAGAACATCCCGGATGATTTGTTTTAGTTATTGAAAGTTTACAAAAAAGCTACACACCGACAGCTTGGTCTTGAGTTTCAAGTCAGTCAGGAGTCGTTTCTTTGCTTGAAGAGGTTTGACAAGTACTTACAGGAGAGTCCAAGAAAAAGAAACTGCAATGGAGTGTCCATTTAAACACTGTATGCATGTCTGTCCATGAACACCACGGGCGGCGTTCACAGTATGGAGACGAAGGTACGAAAAATTTGGTCGAGGTAGACGTCTCATCCCCAAAGGCCACGCGATCGCACAGTGTTCCACCAAGAGAACAACATCCAAGGACTCACCTGCGCAGAGGAGAAAAAAAAAACAGGACGACGCAATGTTAAACAGTTGTACATTTACTTCCACAGCTCACACGTCGTAAAATTTACATTTCATGCGCAGTGTAACAACTGGTGACAGCAGAGCGTTTGCAGTTCTCACTAAGCATACAACTAGCACATAAGCATACAACTAGAACAAATAAATTTGTACGTGAAAAAAATTTCTCGGGACACCTAACTCTGCTTAAGTTTTTGAAGGCGAAAGCGCGGCGTACTGCTCTGACGAGGACCTTTTATAGAGAAAATAAAAGTTCCTCATCCTCCTCCTTTTTATATACACGTCCAACCGTCGATACAACAAACATGCCATTTTAGGGCGCAGCCCTTCGGCGGCCGTCTGGGCTAAGCCACATTGTCGGCGTAACCGAGTGAACGATGGCAAGTTAAAGAAAAAGCGAAAGATTAAAAAAAAAGCAAAGGAGGAGAGAGTCGCGAAATTCGGAGGGCAGGGCAGTTCGCCGTGGCGGAGCGAAACAGGGCGCTCCGAAAGTGTCTGGTGGGGGAGGGGAGGGGGCACTCTTGGCACTCTTGAGGGGGAGTATTGGTACTCTTTTCTCCCATTGTTCCGTGCCGCCGCCCTGATCATTGGTGGGTTCGCATCCCGTGACATTTGTGTACACCGCGACGATTCATGGACGCCGCCGTTTGTTGTTTATGCGTTTTAGTCGGTAAACTCTGGTAGGCTTAGCTTATCCTCTCTGCTCTGCGGCTGCGCGCGAATCACGCTCCCAACGCGAATCAAAGACAACGCATGTAACAGTATTTCAGCAGCAGAAGTGTGTCCAAAGATGCTCTGTTTAGTGACACTAGTCCTGCTTACCCTTGAAAGATAATCTGCAAACATAATCTCTACCGGGAACATAAGCTAGGGGAGAGGGGGGGGGGGCTTATCAGGCGCCTTATCAAACATAATGCGGATTCGATGCTTGTTTTATCGTTTCGTTAAACGAATTCTGAGATCTATTCTGTATGCCTGATTAGCTTGACGCATGCGTTTGGCGTCTTAGGCCTTGGCGTTTTTGCCCACGGAGATGAAACCATTGGGGCTAGAAGTATACAGCCTTGCTCTAATAAATTGATTGATTGATTGATTGATTGATTGATTGATTGATTGATTGATTGATTGATTGATTGATTGATTGATTGATTGATTGATTGATTGATTGATTGATTGATTGATTCTCCACCCTCGCTGGTACTCGGCCAATTATAGGTTGCATTAGGTGAAGTTTGTTCAGTTCCCCATCCAATTCACTCTGCCCGTGCTCACAGCGAATGAGCTTTACTGCTGCTGTCATATCCTAGTGGAGTACTTGAAGAATGTCAATACTACTACAATCCGCTGGTCTGGCGGCAGCCTGGTCGACTCCCTCCCTGCCAGCTATGCCACAACGACCATAAAACCGACACAATACTAAAGGGAAGCTTTAACACCATTAAGGGGGAGCTTTAAGCCTCTAACTGATGTTGTCTGCAGTCCACGCATCGATGGAAAGCTAACTATCTCTGGCAATGATGATGATCGTGGGTAAAGTGAAGGAAAAATGAAACGCTTCCCGTGGTCTGTATGAAACCTAGGTCCCTCGCGTTGTGAAGCCGACGTCTATACGATTTCGCCATTCCGAGGCCGCCCAGTCAGTTTGGATTTGTAGAGGGGTGCGCTGACGTGCGAATTTAGACAGAAAATTCTCCGCTCCGTCTAACGACGACGACGGCTGACGCTAGGGAAAGTCGTAGAATGCCCGTATCCGTAAAACACTGGAGAGCACAACAGCAGTGCAGTAAACGGTGCCGGTAAGAAATACCTTATGTGTAAGGTAAGGTGGTGTGACGTGGGTCCGCTCGCTTCTCGGTTGAATGGTTTGGGATTGGGCTTCATTTTGGAAATGCTCGCGTTCTTCCATCGTCCTTTGGACAGAGGGGTAGTTGATTTAAATACCTAGATTTAGTTGGTGCGGCCTGTACAGAGCTTCGAGAAGGGTAGTAGATGTTGGGTTCTAGCTGACTTTTCCCCTTTACAGGGCCATAACAACACCGAGTGAGTCTGTATATAATATACTTTCGTCTTTTTGCTTATAGCTATGTGGTCCACAGCCAGATATACTTCGTGCGCTTTCGGGGATAATATGGTAGTGGTTATGTTCATTGTTTTTTGTAACAGAAAATTGCTGTGCAACTGTAGAACAGGACACTGCAGATTTGGTTTTTGATGCGTCAGTAAAGAAAACTGAGTGTGCTTTATAGTGGGCTACTACCCCCCATAGAGACCGCTCCATGTCCAACTACTTATCCAGAAGTCTATTGATTGCCGGAAGTAACACGTAAATAACAATACTGAGACACCAGCTATGTAATTAGCCGCGAATCCCCCGCCCATGCCTGACAGCCTAATGAAGTAAATAATGTATTCGGTTGTCATTACAAAAGAGTATTAGAATGGCACGTATTTTTGTAAATTTAATCTCAACACCACGCTTCTGTTGGGGTAAAAGGTAGACGGATGTGAACAAACAGTGTCGCAAATCACGCAACCCTGTTTTCTCGATAAACAGAAACACAAGACCACGTACCTTGATGAATTTGCGTTTAAAACTCGAATTTCTGTGCATAGATTAACTGTTTAGCTGCAATCGGTCGACTGCGACTTACAAACTGGGGTGGCTGACAGAAGGATTACTATCAGCAATCTATCACAAGCGTTCAGAACCCATACGTGTCTCAGGTGTAGTTCCACCGGAAGCGGAGTGCATCCAAATATGTGTCAAAGTGGCTCCCCCAGAAATCGATCCACACCATCAATGGCACGCGCCGCTATTCAAGTTCCTCGAATTACAGCTTCCTTTTCCAATAGACTATACACGATTTAACTTCCTCTCCAAAGGAGTGGCCCTAGAATTGGCGAAGTCGACATCTAGTCTAAAATCACAACAGGAATACCGCAAAAACCTAACAAGAATTCCTGTCGTCCGACAAAAAACGTTGTTACAACAGAAGTCCTGTTTTTACGACAAAGCCACCTGTTGTTGTAACCCACATTTCTGTAGTAATGACAAAGTCAATTCTCACAACGACAAACATTCCTGTAGTCACAACAGAACGGCCATTTACGATATATCTTCACAATGGGCAATAATATTCAAACCATGTGCAACTACTGATGGAACATCGGGATCACGACAAGACAGGAATTCGGCACGACGGAACATCCAAAATCAGGACAGGAATACGACACACGACAAAACATCAGAATCAAGACACGACAAGAATACGACGAGACTACAGAACGACACTCGACGATACGACAAACTACAGAAATGTTTCTTGTCGCCATTTTCGAGTGGGCAGGATGTCCGAACTGCGCATGCGCCTGACGGCCCAGAAAACGTCCGGACTTTACAAAGATTTAAAGAACGAAAAGATGTCTGTAAGGTGGCCAAATGCTCCACTAAGGAAGGTTAAAATGGAGTCGGCATGTCTAAGAAGCGGTGTTCACAGCCCAAATGACGCTCCCTCGGCTATAAACGCGTTATGCACAAATGAATGCCGCGCGCTCGGAACGGACACCGCAGACCACGCGGCCTCGTTGAGCCGTGACCGGGAAGAGGAATGCGGAACGCTCCGGCGATCGGCTGCGCCTCGCTTTCGCATGTGCGCGCTCCATAACTGTGAAACTACTTTTCCCACCTCGCACAAGCGCGCGCCCCACTCGAGAAACGACGTGTAGATAAGCAAGCCTGTACGAACAACAACCTTCTCGTCCGTTCGTGCATCGCGAAAGAAAAGTGTCGCTTTCCTATTAGTCGAGTTATTGGGATTTGGGCCGATCGGAATGTCAAGGGTCCCTGAGCAAATCTATTGTGACGACGTATAGCTGGGGCCTTGTCAGCGGTGAGGCGTCGACGCGGCGCCAACATGTGGTGCATAGGCAACACGTGTGCGCGAGAGCAAAAAATTCCCCGGCCATCTGCCCTACGTGAAACCTGAAGATAAGCGAAGCATGCAGTGTGTAAGTGTATTCTTGGCGCCTTGGTGTTTTTGCCAACGGAGATGAAACCGTTGGGGGGTGGAGATATACAGCTTTGCTGTAAAAGTCTCGTGTCTTTTGAAGCACGAACCGTTTTGACGCTAGGCGTAAAGGAGTGTCCCGGTGTTTTTTTAGTGATCAAATGTAGCGCAGTCTACAGCCCAGTCTACAGCTTTACTTAGTTTTTTTTTTTTTTAGTATTTGTAGTACGGGTTACGAACCGTTTTAGCGCGAAGAGAAACGAGTGTCCCGGTGTTTAAGAACCGTGACTACATGAGCCGACGATTACTACTACTACGACGACAGGGCACGCCAGCCGCGTCAGGCCCTGAGCGGCTTCGCCCTTAAAAAAGAAAATGGAAGTGAGCTATCAATAAAGCTTCAAGTCGATGATAAAATGTCTACGGATAAGCAAGTAGGCGGTCATTTAACCTTATTTTTCATGTTCACGAACCATCTGAAGTAGCAATCCCAGCAGTATACAGGGCTGACATAGTCGGCCTCATTGAATCTCTCTCTCTCTCTCTCTCTCTCTCTCTCTCTCTCTCTCTCTCTCTCTCTCTCTCTCTCTCTCTCTCTCTCTCTCTGTGCGTGTGCGTGCATGTGTGCGTGTGTGTACGTGCGTGCGTGCGTGTGTGCGTGTGCGTGCGTGTGTGCGTGTGTGCGTGCGTGTGTGTGTGCGTCTGTGTGTGTGCGTCTGTGTGTGTGCGCGTGTGTGTGTGTGTGTGTGTGTGTGTGTGTGTGTGTGTGTGTGTGTGTGTGTGTGTGTGTGTGTGTGTGTGTGTGTGTGTGTGTGTGTGTGTGTGTGTGGGTGTCTTTCGCGCGCACGCTTGGACGAGGAATTTCTGTGCCTATGGTGATAAACGTGACTTGAGAGAGAGATAGAGAGAGAGAGAGAGAGAGAGAGAGAGAGAGAGAGAGAGAGAGAGAGAGAGAGAGAGAGAGAGAGAGAGAGAGACAGAGAGAGAGAGAGCGCTCATTAATGTGGACTGGAGATGTCTGCTAGTGGCAGTGCTTGCTATGCCAGAAGTGGATGAATAAATGAATGTGAGAGATTGGGACGACAACAATTAGAGAGAAAACAAAAATTACATGTAAATAAAGGCACGCAATGAAACGAAAGAAAGGAAACTCGAAATAAAGTTGAATAAAAAAAGTTGAGCAAACGGGCTGAGGAAGCACAGAACCCCAAACAACAACAAGGACAACAGAAAACGTACATTACGACGCAAACGCGTACAGATGCAGTTATGCGCACAGTTCAAGAATTACAAAATCTTCTCCAGTCTAGTATCCCGCAAAAAACGCAGCATTTTTTTGTCCCTAAAGGTGAGTCACTGCTGTTGGCCCAGGGCCTAAGAAAGTGACACAACTGGCTCCACGCCGTGCACGAGACAGGCCGCTAGCCTGTGTTGCTCTCGCAGCGGCATATCGCAGGCAAGTTTTCGGTAGTCTCGCGCACAGCGCACGCGGGGCACCGTGGTGTTGCATCCTCCCACGTTATTTTGAACTTGAAGCTTCGGCTGTAAGCTACGTTCAGACGCAGGCGATGCAGTACACCTTCAGACACTTTGTGTAGGTCTGGTGGAAAATGAGATTTACAGAGGGGGTCAATGACATGCAGAGGTGGATATCTGCTGTGAGGGTCCTGCCACTCCGACATTTGTTCACTCCGTCCAGTTCGAGAGATAAGGGCTTAACTGTCCTCGCGAAAGAAAGGAAGCTGTGTCGTGTTGCGTAGTGAGCGGCCGGCGCTCGCGACTGCATCAGAGTGCACCACAGCAGCATAGGTTGCAATCCCCGAAGCACCAAAGAGTTAGGGTTTTTTCACGCGTAAATATATTCCTAAAAGTATATCGTGTGAGCGACCCAACCACCCTTCTTCAGGCACAAGACCGGCTGCAGGGCAACGGGGTGGCGTGATGAAAGGGCGCAGGGAACACGAGGGAGAGAGGGAGGTGTGAACTCCCGTATGATAGGAGAGAGAACGCGCCAAAGACCTCATTGAGGCCATTTTCTATAGTCTCTATTGCGTATATAAGGCACATAAAATTCTAAATGTCCCTTCACCCGCCGCGGTGGCTCAATGGCTAAGGCGTTGCGCTGCTGAGCACGAGGACGCGGGTTCGATTCCCTGCAGGGGCGGCCGCTTTTCTTATGGAGGCGAAAAGCAAAAACACCCGTGTGTACGAGAATTCGGCGCACGTTAAAGATCCCCGGGTGGTCAAAATTAATCCGGAGCCCTCCACTACATCGCGCCTCATCGCCTGCGTTGCGCCGGCGCGTTAAACCCTACAATCAATAAAACCTTGTACGTAAACTATAAATTTTTCCCAGTACATGTGCTACGTAAACATAGGCCGATATTATACGTAGCATCTACGCTATACTTCAGGAGGTAGGGCCACACTTGCTCTTTCCGAAGCCACACCCCGTGTATTATCAACTCTCGCCCACATCACAGACCAAAAAGAAACAAACAAAGAAAAGCGTGCGACACGGCGATTGCATTTTGTTTTTCTTTGAAAAGAAAAAGGTAAAGCACGAAAATTTTACGTAAAAAAGCATTCAGACTGTCCAAAAAAAAAAAAAAGAGCAACATATCGAGAAACAGAGACCTTCGCTAGTAGAACTTCACGGAATAGAAGTTAAGAGAAAATGGGGCCCTATAGCCTTGCGAGACGTTTCTGCTTTTCGGTATCAAAGAAAGAAAGACATGAAGACAGCTGTCAGCTTGGCCCGATGTTAAAGAGAGTGCATGCAGTAGCTGTGCGCACTGTAGAAGGAAAATAGATTTCAAAAATACACTGTATGTCAGTCTTATACATACGCTCGCGCGAACTTAAGGCTCCTTCAAGCTGTCGCATGCAGTGCCGTCGCAGTCACGCGCGGTTAAGACAACGCCTTATATTACCACTACCCACATACTATTTCCACTTTATGTTACTAACTATTTTTTTGTTCTATCGAAATTGTATTTAATAAGGCCCTCGGGCAAACGTTCGTCTACAATGAATTGTTTGTGTGGCACGCGACGTTACCTTTGGGACTCGCGGTAGACTAAACGACTGAAGTATTTTCGCCTGTACTCGTCCTGCCTTGCTCTACAAAGAAAAACGCGTTTGTCGATAAACATTTTTACACCCTTGAAGGTGCTAAACAATATGTGGCTGAAGGGTGCTGGAACGATATATTCCCCCTTGACGGGTGCTATAGGTATTTCTACAGCACCGTATTACAAAGGCTCTCTAAACATTGGTGTAAAATAGAGAAAGAGTATGATGCAAGCGCATGTATGCTTAAATTGTTGTTGAGGTGGTGTATTCATTGTAAGAAAAATACGGTTTCACTCACATTAGAGACAGGAATCCTCTACAGGATGCCTGTCGATTACGGCTGGGCGTCGGTTAAAAATTTTAATCCTTTTAATCGATATACTTTAATCGGTTAATCAATCAATTAATCGGTTGCATTGGTTAAAAAATAAAAATAATAAATTTATGTTATAATAATTATAAAAAATGTAATAATTATTATCAGATAAATACTCTCTTAGGCCTTTTTTTTAAGAGCGGTTATTTTGCCACAGGGCATGTTCTCATGTTTTTGTAGTGGTTTGAGGAAAAAAAAACAGAGAGGAAGTGCAGTGAGGATAGTATTGAGCTCGACATGGAGCTCACCTGCATACAACCCTGTGCGCAAGAAGGGCAGCAGAACGGGAATGCAAGGATAGAGCAGAAAGAGAGAATAACAAAAAAAGGGCTAAGTCAAGCTAGCGCATCACAGACATCCCAGATGAGCTGAGCAAGTCATCATCATGGCGCTGATGCGTGCGAGATGCTTTTCACCGCGTTCATCACCCGCACTATTTCTGGAATCAGGAACATTGGGATGCGCCGTTATTTCAGAAGGCATCGATTAACAGGGGTTCATTTTATTCCATAGTTAGTTTATATAGCCGTAAGACGGTGGACGTGCCCGTTCGCCGTTTTTTGTATTATATATACTGGTATTTTGAGTAGCCATTTTCCCGTTTGTCTTGGATATTAGCTTGAGGCTTTAATCAGTATACTATCCCCGAGCATACTCGCAGCGTTTTTCGTTGTGAAGTAAGGCGGCTTATTTGAAAACGAATATGATCCTCAACATGCTTGTGCACAATTTAACCAAGACAGGCTTGTTTATTTCGCTCAGGTGACTTCAGCCGATTAACCTATTAAAAACATGAATCACGAATAGGGCATTAATCAATTAATCGAAAAGTTAATCGATCAATCGCCCACCCCTACTGTCGATACGAACGTAAAATCTGTTCCAGTGTGCAATGAACAACCAATTCAGCGCGGGCATCGGCGTGGCTTCATAAGTTGAACACTATCTTCTCACCTCTGAGCCCAAAGTGTTGTGTAACAGGTGACATCTGACATTTTCTTATGGACTGCCAAGAGCATGGGCCGGAGAGGTTAGTTTTTTTTAAACAACTTCGAAGGGGAGCCACTCCGCATGCCTCTTTGGGTGATGTCATTTTCCCCAAAGGCCATTGGATTACACGGAGAGACATTTTGCACCTGACCGAGGACGCGGGTTCGATTCCCGGCCGCAGCGGCCGCTTTCCTGATGGAGGCGGAAAGCAAGAACGCCCCTGTGTTCGAGATTTCGATGCACGTTAAAGATCCCCAGGTGGTCAAAATTAATCCGGAGCCTTCCACGACGGCGCGCCTCATCGCCTGCGTTGCGTCGGTGCGTTAAACCTACAACTAATAAAATCAATTTCGCGCCTGACCATGCCGTTTTTAAGGGACACAAGCCTCAGTGAGCATACCGGGCATAAAGGTGTTGAACGGGGGAGCAATTGCCGACATACTACGCAAGGCTAGGTCCATCCGTCAATAAACATGATTGCCACCACCACCCCAGTGCAAAATTTGTATACACAGAAACGTGTTTCCTTAAAAAACGATTTACCTACTAATTCTACTTCCGTGCTCATTAATCGACTGTTCGCGATGTTGAGGAGGTGGCGCCATAACGAAAAAAATGGATCGCGTTCTGATTAATATATATACAGTCGAACACGGATATATCGAACTCCAAGGGGATCATAAAATAGTTCGATATACCGATAATTCGAAATATGAAATATGCCTATCAGAAGCGTATCTCAAAACTCCGCACATCACTGAGAGCTTTTCAAAGTCGCTACAAGCGGTACCTTACCGATTTGTTCCTCACAGCCCTTTAAAGGCAAAGCCACACCGCTATAACGACAATGTAACACAAAAAACAATCTGTAAGCTTCGCTTGCTTCTTTTTCTACGTCATAAGTTCACAAATCCAAAGTCTTCCGCTTTTCCGTGACCATGGCTCCGAAACGTGGGCCGTGGACCAAAACACGTAACATGCAACATGGGTCCCCCTGCGTGATCAACCACTGAAAACCGCTCGAGCATGCAGAAAACATGCCAGAAACCGAACGCGGCAAGAGAAGTCGCCATCATCATCACATCCATCGCATCAGGAGAAGCGCACTTGCAGGGGCAATCGGGGCGCAGCGTTCGATATATCGAATGTGTCCGTGATCGAGAGTTCGATATACGCGTACAACAGCGCTATACTTTTGCAAGGGGTTTTCAAGGGGATGCTCAGACAGTTCGATATAGACAATAATTCGATATATCCGTGTTCGATATATCCGTGTCCGACTGTATTAAGTTCTTAAAATTGTGCTTAGCCACAAGAAAGTCAGTATTTACACGAATAAACACTTTCAGATAAACATCGAAGTCTGCACCGCGACTGATTAATTTCCATCACATCCGGGAAACTAATGTTCCCTTCCCTAGCAAACGTGCCAATCCTGCACAGTCTGATAACATTCATTTTTACCTCATCAGCTTGCAGTGCTTATAAGCAGCTATAGTTAATTTAAGACATAAGCTGCTGATGCCTGGGTTAAAAAAATAAATCCGTGCAACTCAACGTCGGAAGTCGGAAGCTGTCGGAAGTTCAGAGCAGTTATTAGTCATAATGGGCTGTAGCGCCGTTATCGGCTCACTGCTACCACCCAAAGCAATTCAAATTTCCCGCCTCCGCTGTGCTCGCGCGCCCCGTGCCTGAAACAGCGCCAGCGGGAGTTCTGTTCAATTTGCGTTAGCTTATCCTCCCGCACGTGTCGGCGTTGTACTGCCACTTTTTTTCGCTAGCTATCGTGAAAGCCAACCCAACGAGCGTTCCTATCTAAGTGAACGCGGGCGCTGCGGGTTAATTACGCATTTTTTGCGTCCAATGTACCTGCAGTTTTCTTTGCGCCAAACATCGGGGAGATGTATAACAAGCGCCAGCGGTCAACAAGTTTTGAACGGTTATGACTATTTAAACAGCTTGGTTTTCGAAGCCTTTGCGGGACGCCCTACCGCGGTATTGGTCCGTTATCTCGCTGCGCCGCCTGATTCCGGCAGTCGCTTGACATCGAGCGTTACAGCGAACTACGACGACAAGGCGAGCCAATAAAGTGCTCTGAACTTAAAGGTAAATATTAGTGTTTAACGGGCCAAAGCTGCATGCCTGTCCTACGAGGCCCGCCATATGGCGGTCTCCGAATTAATTTCCACAGCATTCGAATGGCGTCATCGATCGCATCTCTGTGTGGGCGTGCTTGGTTGCGCCAGTTGTTTTCTAAATATTTGTATCAAAATGCTAAAAAACTCATCCTGAGTAATATGTCACCAGACACCAGACCAGGCAAGATGTTTTCTTAAAATTCAAGTTCTTTGCAAGACGTCGAACATATATGTCACGCTATTTTACGCCAGCCAGTGTCCAGCATTCTCACGGGGAGCTAACATTAGGAACGTGCGTGGTTGAATCGTGGGCATGCTAAAACGTTTACGCAAGGTACCAACAAGAATAAGTTCAAAAGCAGAGAGCTTTCGAGCACCCAGAGACAAATCTTGGACGCTGAACATCAATGTGGCTCCTCCGGAGTTTGCCTTTCTTTGCTTGTGTTCGGACGGGGATGCCTGCTTCCGAGGTTAAGATATATGCTTAACCGAACTGAAACAAATAGCTGTTGCATCTGTGAGCCCAGTTGTACTGCCATGCATATCCGGTAGGCAGCTGTATCTCTCAAATCCGGCTTTTAGAAATGGTCCTTTATCTATATGTGTGTCAACAGTCTGGTCTATTGTAATTCCTTTAGCTCTCCAAAATAAGATCGCTATTCAAAGGACCAAAAAATTATACAGCACATCGCGCACATAAGTTGTGAAGTTGTGTAGGCCTAAGAAATACACCGACATGGACCATCAACGAAGCGAATCACGCGTACATTTGCTACACTCCACTGAGACAAAACATATCGATTAAAAGTACCGAGTCTCACTGCTAAATCGCGCTTCTTTCGGGCTATCCCATAACAGCCTAAGCTATGTACAATTTCAAACAAATGGGGTTTGAATATTACGACGCACACAACGAAAGCATCCCCAGTTTCAACATACGAGTTTATTCGCGTCTTCCTTAAGTTCCCTATCAAGAGATCAGCACATCACTTGGAAGCTTGTCTTGCCACTTGTCAGAGCTTAAAATAACAGTAAATATTCGATTCAACCCATTTTCTGCCAGCGTAATAAATTCAGTACGACTGATGTCTATGCGCACATCACGTATACGATGGCCATGCGATACTTTTGAGGGCGGCGCATCCTTCCAAATTGCGCTTGAAGCTGAAGGGTTCGGTTCCCGGCCGAGGCAGGCATTTTTCTGATGGAGGCGAAAAGCAAAAACATCCGTGTGTACGAGATTTCTGCGCACGTTAAAGATCCCCAGGCGGTCAAAAGTAATCCGGAGCCTTCCAAAACGGCGCGCTTGATCACCTGTGTAGCGCCGGCGTGTTAAACTTCATAATAAACTAACTGACGCTGATGGTCGGCTTGGAAACGATGCGAACGATCTCCGAGACGAAAACAAACGCGATACTGGAAAGCTTACGAACCGGTACAAAAAAAAAGTTCCTCATTCAACGGCATTTCTAAGTGAGCAGACTATGGAAGCTGCTGGGGTCGTTGACTTTTCCTGTAAGCTGAATTTCATTTTATTCTCCCTTTTATTCCTGGTTTCTGCCTACTTTTCCCCTTTTCTTTTTTAACCTCACTATTTCACCGGCATCTGAAAGTAGCCAAACCCCCCCCCCCCTCCACCCCCTCCGCCCCCCGTTCATGGGCCTAAACTCTTGAGTATTCGTTAGATCTCTCTCGCCCTCCCCCCCTGTCCCCTCCTTCCCCTTCCCCATCCCTTCCCTCCCTCTCTCACTTTCTCTCTCTCTCTCCCTCTCTCTCTCTCTCTCTCTCTCTCTCTCTCTCTCTCTCTCTCTCTCTCTCTCTCTCTCTCTCTCTCTCTCTCTCTCTCTCTCTCTCTCTCTCTCCAAGCTATCGACGCTGAGCAAATTCGTCGCAATGCTCACCACTAGTAACTCGAACCGGAGCTTTCAAAGCAGGCGCTGCTTAAAATTGCTAACAAAACAACCGACCCTTACTATAGACGTCAATGAGTGCGTTTGAATCACTGCTGGCGTTGGTGAGAAACTTCTGTAAAGCCCCCTCGCTCATTCCTTTTAAGTTGCGCTTTTGTGGTCGGAACGTTTGCCGATTGCTTGTGGCTGCTGCTTTTTTTGCAGGCACGCGTTTATAGCTTCTGTGGCCCGAGAAGAACGTTTAGGACATGCCCACGGGCCTGAGACGTCATTCAGTTGAATGTCCACGAAAAGCGGAACTCCAAGAGACACTACGAGGGACATTCTTTGCACACTAAATTTATCACAATCTCAGAGCAGGGTGCTGCAGGTTTCTTCGCAGATCGCAGTGTGGTGAGAGTGGTGACGTAGCCCGTTTCAACTTAAATCTAACCAGGCTAAGCTGCCATAAAACCGAAACGCACATACCTGCTCCCGCCATCTGCATTCGCTGGTTTTCCCATCCGTCATCTGAATTTCAAGTTGCGTTTCAATCAGCCCTGACTTCCCTCGGTTCACCCGTGCTTCCCGGAACGAAAAAAATGTGCAAATAGTTGTAGCGGCCCACACAACAGGAAATTTATACAACACATTCCTTGAGCACACTCTTCATAAATACACCCACAAACAGCAACTGCATGGTGCATAGCAAGAGAGACTTGAAAAAACTACTCGAGCGTGGCAGTCGCTCATTCGAACATTTTCCCCCTGGTTAGTTCGTTAGAATCCCTTCACATAATCGAACGTGGTGTCGCTGAAAATATGGACATAAACAATTGGCCGCGTATCTCCTCACTTCGCTGTAAATGTTGTTGAAAGACGATAGCTTTCTGCCGCCCCTGCCACGCAAATCTCTCTCTTCTCTCCCCGTCAAACTCTTCCGCTCCTACTCTCCAGTCTCAATCCTCCCCCGATAAACACGGTGGAGGTTTTTTCAAGTCAATTCGATTTTACCGCGTTCCACTGCTTGCACGCCATCCATCGAAACCGTTTATTACACTGTTCTTGGAGTATTGCCACGAGGTCTATAGGCTTAGGCGCGAGTCTTGTTCGTATTTTTTAGTCAAAACGTTGTTTCCGAACTGTATGTTTTTAATTTTCTCTCACAAAAATCAAGCGCATCTCTATTTTTTAAGTTAAAGGAACCCTGCAACACTTTCTTCAACTTTTTTTTCTAATCTTAAATGCTTGCAGAACGCAGTCACCCAACACACCCAGTGTGTCGCAAAGTACCTCATGCCAGAAATTACTGCTCTATGCCTATATTGTAAACTCGATCAAAAGATTTTCCTCTGTTTCACGGTTTTGACGTTCTTCGACAGCCCGAATTACGTTACTAAGGCAATGAAGCGGCTGCTGGCCGCTTTTTCTTCAGTTGCAGCAATGAACGCTTTTCGATAGCAACTTAAAAAAATCCACAAAAAGCAAAGCAGAAATGGAAGGCGTATCTGGTGCGACGAGCAAATCACGCAGTGCCGCTCCGCATTGGCGATAACTATAGCTTTCGCAGTGCTTCCAGACGCGAAGGAAAGAGTGAAAGCGCTTATCGAAAGTGTTGCAGGGTCCCTTTAAGAGAACGCTACCTGGTAGCACTAGCGCCGTGACACTTTGCCTCAAATATACCTAACGTTTTCTTTTTGCTCAACAATGCTGGTAGGTATGAAGTACGGCACGAGATTTGGTGGCTTGGAAAGGTTTTGCCTACGCAAACTTCTCGTTTCGAAATGTTTATACTTTTGGCCGGGTGGCTGAATCGAGGGACCGGCAGAGAGACCGGCAGTTTCGGGTAAGGCAGTTCAAGAAAGACTATCGTCTTTAAAACGGAAACACGCCACTGCCAACAGCTTCACACTCCTCCTCAGAGCGGAGGGGTAGCAAGATCGCACTCGTCAGTATAGGGACAGCTGTGTGTCATTGTAAAACTGCACGCTGCCTACTTATCCACCAGTTCCTTTAACGCGGAGCAGAATCATTCTCCTGCTCTTCCTTTCTCCCCCATGCTACAAAGGGAGAGCGATGACCGCAGCAACTACCTCGAAAGGTCACAAAAGCATCAAATCATCATGACCAACCCCATCCCACTGCGCGCCTCCTCGCTTTCACAAAGAGCCAGTCAACCCAAGGTTGTTGTTGTTGTTTTCCTTTTCGAGTGGCCCATACCCACGTGGGAGATTGGCCAAGAAACGGGGCGGCTTTTTGGGGCTGAAACGCCCACCTCATAGCCCTATATAATCAGCCTGTAGGAATTGGGCCAAGGTTAATGAGGAACGCGTGTTGACGACGATGATGGCGATGCGTTGTCACGTCATCTGTTGTGACGTCATGTATTGTGACGGACGAGGAAGGTCAAGGTTTTTTCTTTGGAGAGTAGCGTGTACGGTCTATTCCGTAGCTAAAATGAACACCTCAAGGAACAAATATCGCAAACCACCCCGCCATGATCAACATCAGATGCGCCACAATATTTTCTCTCATCATCATCAACAGCCGATTTATGTCCACTGCAGGATGGAGGCGTCCCCAGTTGACGTGCAACCGCTTCTGTCCCGGGCTGCTCAAGTCGAGTTCACAACCGAGTTTGTTTATTTCACCCCTTCATCGGATTAATGGCCTACCCCTTCTTCTGGGCCCGTCTCTTGGTATCCACTCTGTCAACCTAATTTTCCCCCGGTTGTCGGTTCATCTCACTACATGGCCCAAGTCCACTTCTTTTTCTTTGTTTGTACTATATCTTCTACTGTAGTTTATTTTCTAATCCAGGGAGCTCATTTCCTCTACCTAAGCGTTACTCCTATCATTATTCGCTCCATGGCCCTTTGGGACGACCTAAGTCTGTTCTGAAGTTGTTCAGTAAGGCGCCGCGTTTCCGCTCCATATATCATCACCGGCAGGACGCATTAGCTGTATATTCTTCTATTTTCTCTATAGTTATAAAATGGTAGCTGACGTAAACTAAGACCAGGTTCCACTTCATCGTATTGTGTTTTTTATAGTTTTTTGTCAGCTCGGGGAATTTTTAAATTTAAACACGAATACATAAGACGTTTTTACAAGAGTGTTACAACGGCTCTGAGATACTGGGCAGCTGCGCTACCGAGACATACGTAGGCTTCAACAAAGCGTGTTGTTTTCGGCTTCGCTGAATTCAGCCACACAGACGTTCAGACGCCCCGTGGCTTTCGAGGATAAAAAATGGCTCCTTTCTGCAACGCAGTTCATTTCTGGGCGAGGCCCGGACAGTTAATTGGTAGCGAAAAGAAGTTGTTCATTTTCTTGCGGGAAGGAGGTTACCCACCATATCGGCAATACCATCGAGACCTCTGGCCTGCTTGAAACGTGAATGAGTCAGCTGAGTGCTAAGCACACGGGCAGAGGGCCCTGATGGCATCCGCAGTAGCCGGCAGGTTATACTCGTACGCAATGTGGCGGTATACCGAAAGTGAAACTTGGGAATATTCGGCACACCGCACAATGCCGTGTTGTTTTTAATTGCGCGCCCAAGGCACCATTACGGATAGTTAGTGCCTTTTCGTTAAAGCACGGGAAATACTAGCTGTTTGGATGCTTCTTTGTCGTTAGTTTGTGCAACGATTAAATCTATCAATGGAAACACAGAGTAAATTAGAGCTGAACATTGGCGCTTCTCACAAGGGACAGTGAAGCAGATAATATAGAGAACTTGAACTTAAGGGGGACTCACCTCATTACATTCCTATAGGACTTACTAATTTGTGATAAAACGGTCTTAAAGCACCCTGTACCAATATGAAAAGTTTTACAAATACATAGAAACGTGCGCAACAGTCTAGTTTGCTTCTTTTAGAAATACAGTAGATTCCCGTTAAGACGAACTGGAAGGTACCGTAAAAATTTGTTTGTATTATCCGAAATTCGTCTTAAGGGGAGGTTTTTTTGCATTGCGGACGTTACAAGAGAACAAAAATGTTATTCTTCTCAACCATAGTGTTCGTCTTCACTCAGTTCGTCTTAGCGGGATTCCACTGTATATAAGATCTGTAAACAAGAATTGCATTTTAGTTGTGTGGTTCTCATTAAATGACGCTAGCGGTCTACCATGCGAGAGTTTAGGCCGCTGTGCACATTTCAGTGTATTTGTAAAGCTTTTTTTTAATACTGGTACACGGTTGTTTTTAAGCCAGTGTGTCACGAAATAGAAAGTTCCCAAGGCACGTAAACAGGTGAGTCCCCTTTAAGTTAAGCGTACATTGCACCGAACATTAATAGGGGGTTATTTCGAGTCGTTTAATGGCATAAAACTTGCGAAAAACGTAACCAGCAAACCTGCGGCTAAGGAAATTTCATCATCATCATCACCAGCGTATCTACGCCCACTGCAGGGCAAAGGCCTCTCCCATTAATCTCCAACTACCCCGGTCCTGCGCTAACTGCGACCAATTTATCCCTGCAAACTTCTTGATCTCATCTGCCCATCTAACTTTCTGCCGCCCCCTGCTACGCTTGCCTTCTCTAGGGAAACGTAATGTAAAGGAAATGTAATGTATACGAATCCGCTGGAAGTGTAGCCCATGACAGACACGAGAATACGGTGACGTAGGTAACTAGACGGCAGTCCTCGGGCATAACGAAACAATTAGCATTGCACCTGGCCACATTGGTCGTTAGAAACCAGCACTTCGCGACGACGAAATCGCTGCATGGCATGAACATGCGCCTCGCACATTAATTTTAGGAGCGAAGCCCCTTAGGGGCTGGGGCTGTTTGCGTCTCCTGTCGTTGTCGTAATCGTCGCCTCATGGAGTCACGGTACTAAAACACCGGGAAACTCGTTTACGCCTCACGCTAGAATGTAACGCGTTCTGAAAAAAAAAAAAAAAAACACCCGGACACTCGTTTATGCATCGAGCTGGCGCGCATCGTAACGCGTACGAGAAAACACCGGGACACTCGGTTACGCCTCGCGCTAGAGAGCTTCGTGCTTCAAAGACAAGATACTTTTACCGCTCTACCCCACGACGGTCTCTTCTCCGTTGGCAAAAAAAAGCCAAGGCGCCGAGAATACACTTATACACTGCATGCACCCCCCCCCCCCCTTCCTCAGGTTCCACGCTTGTGGAGATGGCCCGGGATTTTTTGTTTGCCAAACACGTGCCCAGTAATCCTTGCCACAAGTCTGGTCCACGAAGTCGCACGCAGTTTCGCTTAGTCTCAGACGCGGCTATTCCGAACTACACTGTCGGTTACACACACGTCTGGCAACACGGTCGGAAACAAACATCTGAAATGACAAAGTGACGTTAAACAATTCCGTAGACCCCGTTAATATACAGTGCACGACTTCGTATTGCTCCTAATACAGTTTGTTTTCAAGCACCCAAGTTCTAGAATTTAAGGATGCCCAGAAGACAAAACACAACTTCGGTTCATTTGAGAATCTTTCCACGTCGAAATAACAACCATGCTTTATAATTCGACTCACCAGCCAGTTTTTGTCCCTATGACCTTACATGGTGATTTCCGGCCAGCGACAATAGCTACTGCCGATAAACAGGGTTCTGCAATTGTATTAATGCCTCTGATTTCGTCTTATCGCGGCGTTTGAATGCCAGCATTGAGTAAGCACACCGAATGCTTTGTTAATGGTACCTAACCAATGACGTCCACGATGGTGTTGCGTTGCAGAAAATTCGAAAGTTTGTAAATACTAGTGACCTGTGTATGGTGAAAACAACGTCCGTTGGGACCAGGAAGGGCGTTGACTGAGTTAGCAAAATGTAGTTATGCCATTTAAAAGCACCTACGTTCTCCCCTTAGTTCCTTGAAGCGTGCACACCTAATGAATGTGTAAAATGCTTTCGTTCGTAGCTGTTTGTGGTGAAGGATTATATTTTGGCCCCCGCCCCCTAAGCTGGTACAGACGTAAACTAAATTCTGCTGTCCTCACACTTACTAATCATCAATTGCACACATATACACTGAAAGCACAACTGACGTCGAAAGTCAGTGAACCGGCCTCGGGGGCGTTTAGTGCCACATTATAATTACAATCAATTCAGAAGCCGTAATTTGTTTTTATGTGAGGGGAAGGGCTTGTTGCCTACACAGAAAACGAAAAGAACACTAGCGTGCTTTATCTGTGTGCGGTACCAGAGAATAGAGATGCTGAATTCACGAAACATTTAGGATATAACTCAGGAAATACTATTCAACGTGTACGAAAAGTGCTTTATGAATCAGGTTACCGTTCCTACGTGACATTTCAAACGGGCAAGCGACAAGCTACACCCACTGTACAGTAATGAACAAATGGAAAGCGAACACGAAAATATGAACCAGAACTCGCAAAATGGAGAATTTGGTTCATCGAAATCACGCAATCAGGCAGTTGTGGTATAGTTGGAGAGTCACGTTTACGAACTTTGCTGCTGTTGTGGAGCGATGCGACAATATGACTTTCATAACAAAAAATCACGCTATTTGTGTGGTTCCATTCATGTACGCGCTTTCGCAATTCATTTGTCTATGACTGTACGCACAACGAAAATTGGCCACCCATAAATTCAAAGTGACAGCGTGAGTGGTCGCGTAGACGACCTTGTATCCAACCATTTCGATGCTGCGAAAGATAAATAGGCATAGAAAGAAGAAACCTTCTCCCGCATATCTTCTAAGCCCTGGGGTGGTACCCAAACACGTGAGTTCTTTGGTTAGAAATCAGGCTGATCTTGCCTTTTCTCGCCGTAGAAGAGAGTTCGACAACATATCTCGTCCACACTACGCGCAGTGCACGTTAAAAGGTACCAAGTGGTCGAAGCTAATCCACAGCCACAACTAATCAGAAGCCATTCAATACAACAAGCGCGGACATCTTCGCAAACGATTGCTGCCGCGTACTGAACCCGGGACATCCTGTCTTGTAAGCATAATTATAAAAAAAGAGTAAAGGGAGGCGTTGTGAACTTCGCTCCTTCTTGAGCGTACCAGCTTTTATACGCATTGTTTAAAGCTAGAAACAACCACGACAAACCGCACTTGAAGAGCAGCGCCAACGTGCCATTAAACCTGTTCGCGTTGTCGGCAACATCTTCTCACAGGCCCCAACAGAAGCAACGCGAGGTGCCGAGCGATCCCGCGCGCTTCTACACACGATCGGGACCTCACCGGCTGCGCCGTAGCAGCACGAGCTACCGACTTCTCAGGCGGAAATTAAACAAATAACATAAGTAAAAGGCGGCGATCGCCCACAACGATGCGTGCGTGAGCTGCCGAAACTGCCAGCGAGCTTCTGCGGGGGCAATCAATGGGTGGAAACGAGGCGAAACGTGATCGTCCCAAGCACGCGCCGAAGCGCGTTCGGTAAACGCGACCTCCTCGCCCGACCAATCAAACAAACCCCCTCCCTCCCCCTCGCACCCTTCCCCCATCGGCCAAACGTCCAAAAACGCAAAACAGCGTTCCGTGTCCGCTCCTTCACGCCACTCGAGATCGAACACGTGCTTTCCGAACACCTCCTGTCGGTTTCTAGCGTAAGGCGCCCTCGGCGACAGTTTTCCTGTTTCGCAAGCCAGACGCGCTAATTAGGGGCGTCTTTAAGACGGTGATCGAGACGACCGGGACACTGGAAACGCCGGACGCTTCTTTCCAAACAGACGCTGCGAGTTGCCGATCGCTTCACCGTCCGATGTTTTTCTCGGCGCAGAGGGGCGGACGGACGTGTTTTCCGCGGCGCCGTGCCGAGCGCGTCGAAGAAAGCAGCGCCCGTCGTAGTACGCGCGCGTGGCTCGAAGCGCCGTGCGCGATCGCTCGCGCATGCGCTCAGCGTTGGGCGCCGAGGTGGAGCTTGGGCCCGGGGCTCGTGGCGGAGGCAGTTGCATAAGGCTTGCTTCCGAAAACAGAGAGAGCGAAGAGAGGGGATGGCTTTACCTCGGTCAGAGTGCTCGGCGAGCGTCGGGGCCGCCGATGGAATCCGCCATGCCTGCGCGCCGCTGCTCATGGGAGCCGTGACGTAGTGGCTCGGCCGGCAGCGCTCGAGCGAGCTGCGCCTGCGCCGGTGGCTCCACCTCAGGGCGGCCGCGGTGGGCGGGGAAAGCGCGACACGAGCGACCTCCTCTCGCGAACCATGGGAGGGGCGACGAACTGCTGCCGAGACGCGGAACCGCAGCGGCTTATGTTTCGTGGTGTACAGCTCGAGGAGGAGGAGAGCGCCATGTGAAACGCGGGCGCGAGATTTGACCAGGTAAGGCCACCTGCGTTCTGAGATCTGGTGCGGCCTGCTGCGGCGAAGCCATGTTTCATCGGAGCAGGTGTTCCAAGCCACTTCGTAATGGACGAGAGATTCGCCACGGTTGTATTTTCATTTGTCGCTCCATACTCAGATCGTTCGCTCGTACATTGGTCTTTCTTGTTAAGAAAATAAGCAGATACGGGCCTCGCAGTCTCCAAGTCGGATTGCTGAAATCCGCCAACGAACGCACAGCAGAGTCACAGGAGCAATTCAGAAGATACGGCCACGCTACAGCTCACTCACTTTTCTCATCATTACAGCGCACTCTGCAGTTTGACTCGTGCTCCGGTCCTCCAATCGTCCAGTGGCGACGTGTTTGCTGCATTCATGTTGTTAAGTGAATTGGAAGTTGTGTTAAATGTCACTTAGCGTTATTCTCACCCGCTTCCAACGAGGAAGCCTCCCTGAAGGTTTTCTTCGATTTAATTAAAAAGTTTATTCTCTCTCTCTCTCTCTCTCTCTCTCTCTCTCTCTCTCTCTCTCTCTCTCTCTCTCTCTATCTATCTATCTATCTATCTATCTATCTATCTATCTATCTATCTATCTATCTATCTATCTATCTATCTATCTATCTATCTATCTATCTCTCTCTCTCTCTCTCTCTTTCTCTCTCCAATCAAGAGGAGGCAGTGCGTGCCGTAGATTTGGCTAGGGCTGTCGTTTCCGACTATCAGTAACTCCACCGCACCACCTTCAATCCCGATACTTGTCAGCCCTGTTCCTTTCAACACGACGAGCATTTATAGCAACGACATTATATAACACTACTCTCACGAACAATGTTGAAGCAGATCGCCACTCCACAATTTATATAATTCATTGATTTAGTCAGAATTCACGAAATCAGAATTGGGAGTGACTACCCGAATGTTTGTGAGTTCTGGTCGCCCCCCAGGAGGATGTATTTCCCCACTCTCGTTTTTTTTTTCAAACATTTTATAAATGTATTCCAACCCGAATAAATGATGAACTCTTCCTCTGTGATTTTTTTGGTATTCTTGGCTTCTGGCTTTCCTTTCTGTGTGTATATTTTCGTTGTGATAAGAAGGGCAGGCGTAGTGCAGATCGCAAGGGAAATCACTTTCTTCTTTGTCGAGAGTGGCTGTCGGCGTATATAGCGTATATCTACTATAACGGAATCAAACCCGTGACCTCTAGAGTAGCCCACAAAACGGCTTAATAGAAACTTTAGAGCATTCTGGAGTTCGCAGTCACCGCGACGGTCATGTATACCGCGAGGGATCGAATTGTAAACAAGCGGTTGGGGGATATACGTACGTGCGGACAATTTCCCGCTGGAGCCAGGCATGGTAAAAACTTGCAGCTCCAGCGACGGATACTATTTTAAGGAATAATACATTGCTAGACTGCTCGTCACCCTATTACGAACGAATATAGAGTTGTAATCGTGCACTACATCGGGAAGGACACGCGTACTTCGACTATGGAGCCTATCGTCCGATTTGCTAAGGCTAGAGGGTTTGGTGCCTGTAGGACGAGCGGACTATTATGACGCAGGCAAAAATTTCAAACAAACAAAAAAGTTTTCCTGTGAGGATCGAGCCGATCGAATTCATGGGAAGAGTAAAATACGACGCCCAGCATATCAACACAACCGAAAACACGACAGGATGATCCTGTAAGGGAATGGGACATCCTGTCGTTTGTACAACAGAAATGTTTGTCGTGCGACAGACAATCTGTAGTTCTGCGTCAGAGACTCGTGACGTACACCAGACCATCCCGTAGACTCCCAACAGAGATCCCTGTCCTACGACAGAGGTTCTTGTTATACAACAGAAACTTCTGCTGCGCGACAGAAATTCCTGCTGTGTTTTTCGACAAGGTTTCATTTTTTGTACTCACCATACTCTCAACTCGTCTAAAATCCTTTAACGAACACGAATCGTAACCCTGCTGACCGCGCGGTGAAAACAATGGCGACAAACTTCACCTCCTGCCCCCGACTCGCTGCCACCTCTGTAACGAATGGAAGTGTGTGTTGGGAGATAAGGGGAAAGGGTTATAGGGGTGGTTAAAATTGAAATTACCACCTTTAGAGTCAATTAGGTGTCTGTGTCTGCATGTGTGTTCTCGTTGTAATATGTATTTATTAGAATAATTTAATTCCAGCACTTGATCTTAGTCTCCGTCTAAAAGAAAGGTTGGTTGGGCAGTAGAGCAAGGACAAAAAATTCAAGGTCATTCCACTTTGCGAATTCGAATGACCAGAGAATCTGTAAAGCCATTGCTACTTAGTAACATCGGTCCCAGTTACTTTGTTGTCGCCATAATAGCCACTGATAAGAATTCTCGCGACTGCAAATAATATACTCCCATATAATGCCAAATCGATGCGCGTACGCCACAAGGTGGTTGGTTGGGCTGGATCGGTGTGGCATTGCAGGCCACTCCACTCCACTCCACCGCGAAACGCGTAAAATGCATCCCATTTTCGGCCCCCACACATCCACATTGAAATCGCCGACTACGACCACAGGGTAAAGTGGCTAGTCGCAACTGCAAATAACTCTTCCTCCGTGCACGTTATTCATGATCCGAAGATGGTCTGGAATCGCGCGGTGTAGATATGCTCGTTCGTATCGGGGAATCGGGGCACGCGACCTTTAAGCATACGATATTCATACGTTTAGCACACTTAAATGGAAGCGAACGAAGAAACAAACAAACAAACAAACAAACAAGCGAGCAAACAAAGTCACAAACAAACGCAAACATACCAGCGCCTCGTTTTATGAAATGCCTTGGGCTACAAAGGCTCGTCGATAAAGTTGGCTTTACCGCAAGACATTTTGGCGAGACTGCGTCGAAAAATTCATGTAAGCCCAGGTAAATACAGCTGCGCTTGTAAACTGGGAGAAGCGTGCTGGGCGTTGGATGATCTCCTTTCTGGCGGCTTCTCGAATACTGTATAGCCGGGAAAGGAATCGAGGGTTATTTTCTTGCGTTCCTGCGCTGTCAGACCATTTGGGATGACTCCAGACCATTTGGCATGGCTCTGGGACCATTGGTCGCGTGAGGCAGGGCAAATCCACAGCAAGTGGTGGAGGTCAGCGACTTGTCGGTTGGCGGTTGATCCACGTGGTTGCAATTCCTGTCGACGAACTGTGGTCGAAAGCGAGCCGTGCTGAGCATAGTTATGGAAATGTTCGTCCGAATACGTCGGAGTCCGACCGTTAGTTACCCATGATAACCAAATGGGAAAACCTCTTCGGGTAGTCAAAGACGAAGCGCCGCTCTAGCGGCTTCCTCATATGCACAGGTTGAACGACGTGCATATCAGTATGCGTGCAGAATCCACCCGCAGCCACGCAGTGTGCTTTCCCTAAAGCAATTACACTCCCAAGTCTAGTTTCGAAACGTAATAGAGGAGGTAGAATGCATAATATTGTTATAATAGAATAACATGTTTACGCGCACATCACCAAGAAAAAAAATCAGTGCTATTCGACCCTGAGAAAGTGGATGACCAGCGGATATGTTGCAAGTTACCGCGGTAACGGGATTGACGTCCCCGGAAAACCGCAAACGATCCCACACCACGCAAGCGACGCCGAATCGGTTGGCCACAAACTCTCGCGCAAACCGCGCCGTGGAGGTTTGAGCTAGAGTTTGTGAGCGGTTGCGTCCCGATCTTCATCGGTGGTCTCCTTCAGCAGTTTCGCGCCCAATGACGCTTATTCTTATGAGTAGGCTTCACTGTTCAACAAATTATGTGGGAAAGCCAGTTTACAAAAACCAAGTTTACATCGATTTTTAAAGCCGGCTTCGCAACTCAACACGAATGATTTGCTAGGTAGACATCTCTCTGGAAGGTATAGATGCCTTCTTATATTAACGACTGTTGTTCGCTCATCCTCCATACAACCTGAATGAAATCGGCGCACCGTGGCGTCACGTATCGTCACGTAACAACACTCACCCGCGTGGAACCGCAAATACGCCAAGCGAGTCGCGGCTGATCACGGCTGACTAACCTGCACAGCGGAAGCGATAAGCAGCGCGAGAACGTGTTTGATCGTTCGCACGTGATAGCGCGCGTAGAAAAGTATCCGCAGCAAGCTCATTTCCGAAAGTGAATTAGCGGCTCGTTGGGACGCGGGGGCCCCTCCCGCCACTTATACCGCAGAGCGTACAAGGGCGCTCTTACGCTAACGCCGCGTAGTCGGTTTCATTTGCAGCCGGCTCCCAAAGAGGGAGCGGTGAGCGGCGGCGCTGATCGACGCGACTGCAAATACGGCCGCAGAGGATATCAAAACGAAAATGTAGAGGAGCGGTTTAAGAGAGGAGTCGGCGAACGGGCGTCCTCAAAGCGCGGTCCTTGTTGTCTGCACTCTGCACCGAGGATAGACTGCGACGTCACCACCTATTGAAGAGGGTAGACGTCGAATCAACTCGATCACCCTCAAATCTTCGTAGTACACTCAGTTACCTCAAACTTAACTGAAACGCGTTTTTTTTTTACTTTCTTGATCTGTCGTGCCATGAAGTGGCAGAAGTTTGCTCGTGATAAAGTTTACCAAAAGCCCTCGCTCTTACATCGGCGGTGAGTCTGCCCTCCCTCCCCCCCCCCCCCCTTTTCCCCTGAAGCTCACTACACCGCACAAACGGAAGGAGAGGGAGAGAGAACGAGAGAGAGAGAAGGGAGAGGTCGGTCCATGCCCGCGTTTTCGGGCGCGGCGGCCCAATTAGCTGAGGGCGCTGCTGAAGCCGCTCCCCAATTTGCATATCCGGATCCCCGCCGGCCGCCCACGCCGCCGCTAAAAGACCTCCACGTACACGTACAAGTGCACGTGCCTCATATACGCCCCCTCCCCCTCCCTTCCCGCACACCCCCTTCCCCCTGCGAGCCTAATCCAGAACAGTACGTACACCGGCGCGGCGGTCATCGCATCATGCCGCCGCGGCTCGCCTCTAAATGAAATCACGGCGAAAGAACAAACAGACGGGGAGGCCATTATAACGCTCGCGTACATTCGCCCGCCCGCTGAGATATCACCGTTCCGGCGCGCTTGCTCGCCCAATGCTCCCAGACCAGAGTTTAACCACTAATATGTATACGGGTGCACACAGGCGTGCGAGTTGAGTCCGACGCTGATGCGAACAGCAGCGGCCCCTATGGGCAGCCGCGCGCAACGCCCCCCAATGAAGAAGGGAACGCTTTCTGCTGAGCGCCGTCCCACAACAAATCCCCAAGCAAAAAAAAGAGAAACGGGGTGAGCCATATAAACGCAGCTCCACGCGGATAGAAGAACAAGGCGCTTCATAAAGCACGCCGGGGTACGCATGAATATATCTGCTTGTGGAAGAGGCTAGACAACGAGCGGTGTGTGGGCGATCCGGAGCGCATATACATACAGCAGCGTCCGTCTGCGCGGAATATGGAGTGTACGAATGCAGCGTTCTGAGGGATGCGAGAACCCACCGGCGCGGATTAAGAAGAGGAAAATGAAAAGGAAGAAAGCGGAGGAATAAGAGCAGAGCAGTCGCTGTGCGACAACAGCGCATGCGCACAGGGGGTCATGTAAATGCGGTGTCCGCTGATGCTCCGTCTTCGCTGCAGGATGAGTTCTCCCGTGGCGTTTGGACGCGTGGCAAGAAGTGAAGGTCACGACGTCGGTGCTGCGTTGAGTTGAGATGAGTAGAGGGGGAACACGGACGTTGTGCTCCAGAGGACCAATCGTTTGCGTTCTGTGTACACCTGTCCGTTCGTTCGTTCTTTCATACGCGCGTATGAATCACAGCTTATGTATTAAGGCTTAAAATACGGCAAGGATAACAGCGGGGGACAAGGTCCTCGCAGACCGGAACCAACCCGCTTCCAAGTTTAGTAGCGCGTAACTCTAACTACACGGAAGGAGGTGTATGATTGGTACGGTCAAATATGCGTTCGTCATTAATAACATCTTCATCGCGAACAGATGTGTTCCACTATAAAACACCAAATCGAGCGAAAATTATGAGGGGAAAAATTGATTGATCGTAGGGTTTAACGCGCCGACGCAACGCAGGCGCAAAGGCGCGCCTAAGTGGAGGCTCCGCAATTTTGACCACCTGGGGATCTTTACCGTGCGTGCCGAAATTTCGTAGACACGGACGTTTTTGGTTTTCGCCTCCATCAGAAAAGCGGCCGCTGCGGCCGGGAAGTGAACCCGCGTCCACGACTACTGTCTTTAAGGGCGGAAGATGCTTTGGCTTGGATAAATTACAGAATCCATCACTGGAAGAATCTTTGAATCATTGCATGAAGGAAGCTCTGAAATGCGAAGATGCGAGGAGGTAGTGTGTGCAGCGCCTTTTGTGTGCTAGCGGAAGCTGTGTATCTGAGTGTACGCCCGACAGAAGGTGAGAAAGCCATGCCTTTAGAACTGAGATTATGATCCAAACGATGTTTTTCAGTAAAACTGTGAGCGAAATTGTAGCAACCTGTTGCGGTAATGCGAGCTTCAACAGTTGTCGAGGCTCCACCGGCAACCTAAGCACGCGAACAGTCAGTATCACTCACAAGGACGACGTGCATATTGAAGAAAGCAGTACAAGGCCACAATAAAGAAACATAAACTGTTTCCATATTAGGCTGAATCTTAGCTCAGAACGTACAGTATTTCTCAAAATTTTCTAGGCCAAACCTAATCCTTCTGGACCAAAAATTATTCAAATAAAAAGATTAACCTTTAACTGTTAAAAAATGATGTTATAGTATGCTGAATCCTTCGCTAAGAATATGCAGTCCTTGTCAAAATTTTCTAGGCCAAACCTAAGCCTTCTCGATCAAAGCTAAATCAAGGAATAAGATTAACCGTCAACTGTGACAAAATTATTTGATTACAGTTGAAATCAAAGGAAGGAAAAAGAATGTGTTTTTTCTAGCTTTTAGGCATAAAACGTTTCATTCAGCCTCACCGGAGAAGTTTTCTCATACATTGAATTTTGTGCGCCCTCTGCACTTTCGGCGTGGCCTAGAAATATTTGACAGGGACTGTACACGGTGATAGAAGACACCAGTCTTCCTTGTCTCCTCCAGACTCAAGGCTGAAACCCGATAAGTCGTCTTCTTCATTTCAATTATTTCTCTAGGTCCAGCGAATCGAAATGTAACTATACACGCCCTTCGTGTATACTAAAGCATACTCTAACGTGTACAATTTTAGTAATCCGTTGCCAACCCGAATGTCTTCGCAATGTACACATCGTGGGCCAAAGTCTGGTGCGATGGTATGCAAATGTGAGTTATGAAGAGTAGCAGCGGCTGGCGGTACACCTTAAAAAGCGGGAAAGAAAAGAAAATGAGAGAGAGGGAGCGTAAATAGGTCATTGGATAAGTCATACTGGGAGGACATCGACAGCCACAGCGGGCGAAAGCAACTGCTCCCTCTCCCCACCAACCTCGCTATAGATATGTCACCATTGATTTCCGGGCACACTTACTGCAAAGCCCTGAGTTCAGTAACGCTGAGCTCGTTTCGGTTGAAGAAGGATGGAAAACTGTTTTCTATTCATGTTTAGACAGAGTGGTTAATTTGAAATAGCGGGAAAACCAGGCTTTAATGACACAGCGCCTGCGCGGGCGTGTGCATGTGGTTTTGTTTTTTAAAGACAATAGTATTTCTTGGGCTACTGAAACGCAGAAATTTTGACCTTTCTGTCCGTCTGTCTGTCTGTCGGTCTGTCTGTCTGTCTGTTTGTCTGTGACTCGATTCAGCCACCTGGCCAAAGGGAAACAGAGGCTGCGCAGTAGTCTTATATACCCCCAGCCAAACCTAAACGTAAGTCCGCTGTGAATGTTCATATATGTCAACATTGTTGAACAAGAACTAGATATTGCACAAACATGAGGCATAAAATCAATACATAAGTGATATTTACAGTGTTCTTTTATTTAAACATTCACGGATGCTTGGTTTTTGCGATAGCAAATAAAATACTACATCAACTGCAGAAAACCGTCGCCTGCTGTTGCCCACGCTACCTGGCAGAATTAAAAAAATCAAACGGCAACAGAAACGAAAGGTTCCAGTAGTATAGGTTCCACGTTCCGCTTGGAATGCTCGTGGAGCAGGGCAACGTGGTTCTATAAGCGTTGTAGTAGGGTGCCTCTATTCACGCGCGTCTCCGCCGTACGGCAGCGCTGGCATCGAGGCACCATACTTAAAGCAGTGGAACGCGGTAAATTTAAATTGACTTGAGCGTGCACACCTCTGGAGTGTTATCTTGGAAGGAACGAGACGGGAGAGGAACAGCATGAGAGGTGAGCAGGAAAGAGAAGGGAGACCTTTAATTGCCAGGGGCGCTAGTCGACTATCGTTTTTCGTCAACATTTGCAACGAAAGGAGCTGATACGCGACGAATTTTTGTCTGCCTATTTTTTTGTTTGTTTGTTTTCACTTCACTCCTTTGTCTTTTCTAATTTCCCTACGTTCCTTTCCCTTGTGTGCGGCAGCCAACCGGACTCTATTGTGTAGCTAACCTCCCTGCCTCTCTTCTGCCTTCTTTTTCTGCCTCTTAAAAACAATGGGCGAGCCATTTGGATGTAGACAGCCTCCTGCTTTGCATAAATGCCTTGCGATCTGAACGAGTAGCCAATTTGACTAAGTTACATTGAATTACCCTTTCCCACTCACACCACCTCTCTCTTACAGCTTCCGTGTGGCTAAGACGGTCCACGCATACGAAACTATGCGTGGTTCGCGTACAGGGTTCGTACAACAGCAGCAGCCCGAACTAAAACCGCATAGTATAGTTTTCGCCAACTTACGACATTTTGTTAAAATAACAAGCGTCCATAAATTAGCTTTGAACATGGAAACCCGGGGAAACATTGACGCGGAAAATGACACAAATATTAGTAATAAAAAAGTCAAGTATTTGATAACAGCAGGTAATATAACAATGACAAATGGAAGACATCCTAAATATAATATTAATAACAACAAAAGGCGTGCAATGTATGGTGCAGTGTACGGTTAACATCACCATCTTTACCATTCGTAGCCGTGTCGTTCACACGTGTGTTTAGGTCCACAGTCGACGACAAGCGTTGGTCATAACGAAATCCCTTTTGGTTCAAGTTCTTCCTTCAATGGAAGTTTTTCACGGGCCCCACTCCAGTGCAGAGGGAGCAAATTATACCTTCGTTTTACGAAGCATCGCTTACAACGAAGCCATTTCTTTCCGAGGACTCCGTTATATCGAAGGCTTAGTGTATAACTGCTATTCGGCGAACCCACACGCATACATGTGATGTACATGCAACGACGGTTGTGGCTATTTATCCAGACGAGTGGCACTAGACGAAAGGAACGAACTGGTGCACATTCACACAGAAAGATAGATAGAATAGAGGGGGGAGGGAGTTGGGGGAAAAGACAACAACAGCAGGCGTGTGGAGGTAATAGCGGGGGATCGTGCGTGTTCGCTGTAGACGGAGGCAGAGGAGGCGCGAACACGTTCGTCCGAGTAGGCGAAGTCGGGTGCGGCGTAATTATTGTAATCGACGGCCGACTACGCGCTATAACGTCTAACCTCGCTTTCTCCGCGGCGTTTATAGTCGACAACGCTTACAAGTCATACAGCATCCACTTATAGAGCACTCCCAAACAGACTCTCTCGATGAGCGCGTGAGATCGAAGAAAGGTAAAATAGTGCAGGTATGCCGTAACCCATCCTTATAACTAAATTGTTTTATTCGGAATATCGCTTTGTTCGAAGTGTTTAGTGGCCCCCGCTTCCCTGTGTGAAGAGACCACCATACCCGCCTTTAACGAAAAACCGTTTATAAAGAAGTCAGGTCCCTGTCCAGGGACTTCTTAATAACGAGGGTGTACTGTATACGATAAAACAGGTGAGAATGGAGAATGAGGTTAGTGGCCGATTGATTAATTGCCGTGTACGCATAAACAGCACGCCGTCGAAACAACAAATAAACGCGAATGCGCTTCGCATTTGGTTAATTACTGCCGTTGATCCCGACTGCCAGGTGTGTGTCGTATGTGCCGACAACCGAGAGGCACCACAGTCGCTGGAAGCAGGCTGCGGGGCTGAAACAAACGTCGATAACTGAACGTTGCCTCGGCGCGCAACATGCTCCTGAGGTGAACGTGCCTGTCAACGGGCAACAGCGTCGAGGGCACTTGTGCGACTCCGACGTGAAAGCTCCACAACTTTCACACTTCCTTTGAACCTGGCGAAATCATGGCGACGCAGTGCTGGGGACAAAAACTCTGTCTACTTTTCTTGCGAAAACAGGACTGAAAGAGGTCCTGGGAACCCTCTGAACATATACACTTTATATATGCGTACAGCTTCCCTCGCTCTCTTTTTTCTATTTTTCTCTCAATTTCCCCATATCATCTCACTGTATTCAGCCCCATCTGGAATAGCAAGCCCCACCGTGAATGGGGCTGACATCTTCAGCTTTTATTAAAGTCTCTCTCTCTCTCTCTCTCTCTCTCTCTCTCTCTCTCTCTCTCTCTCTCTCTCTCTCTCTCTCTCTCTCATTGTCGACGACAGTTATATAAACAGGCGAAACGGCTGTCTCACCGATGGCATATATGCTAAAATTTTGCAAGTAATATGCCGATGAATAGATGCAGTAATATTTAAAGATGTCTTTTCATTGTATCTCATTGGGTCGCAACGCCTGGAACATGAATTGGGCACTAAAGTTAGGTTTGAAGGGGATGTATAATGCACAGCTGATGAGCAAGCAGGAGAGAAAATAGGAGAAAGAAAGGCGGAGTCAATAACTCGCGCGAAATCTAAACTCACTAACCCACTCTCTGACTCACTTTAAGCGATTTCTGAAGCGTAAGAAACGATAACCAGTTGGAAAGGGTAAGCAATTTGGGCACGCTGGAACAGGCTTCAAGACTCCAACACACATCAGTGGACTTATCATTTCACCAAACATGAATTCATTCATCTGCGGCGGATTCCCTCGTAGCGTGTTGCAATGGTGTGCGCTTTTATCACCAGTGTGAACCCTGAATAATTTCAGATTTTTCCAGTGGAACTCTGTTCGTAGATGACTATCACATATAGTAACGGCAAATGCCTGTAAGGTTATAACAGCGGAGCTATTGTTAGGCTGGCCACGAGAACAGTCTCGGCTGGTATCCCGTCACGCCCGCTCTGGAAAAGGTTTCTCGGCGAGGCAAAAACCGACTTGTAGTACAGAAAAAATTCGTAAGTAAAAGGTCGTAGGGAATTCATATCTTGATACAAAACGGCGTATGTTACCCACAAGAAACGGTTTTCTCAGCAATGCATTTGTACTTACAAGTGAAGCCGACCTAAACAAGATGCGTGTAAGCTTGGTTTCTATAAGCTGTCTTTCCCACATTGCGTGTTCTGCAGTGAAGCATGAACATCTACGGAGAGAGTATGATAACATAAAACGGCGCTAACTCTTGTGTTATCGAAAGTGTCCCGAAACAAGTTATAAGAAATAACCGCTAAGACGATACTACCATTAAGCTGACCTTTGTTTACTTGTTGTAAATAGGTAACTCGCAATTCAGTTCTAGACGTTCCAGATTTACTGTCTGCTGTCCACACAGGGCGCAGGGAGTATGGTTACAAAAAACGGCTACAACTTTTGTGTTATTGAAAGTACCCCAACATAAATTGTATGACAATTACCCGCTAAGACGACACCAAAATTACGCAACACAGCTTCGCTCCTTCTTCACCGAGTGGAAGGGCACCGATTTTTTCGGCGGGGCTGCTCTCATTTCCCGCGAAGAATAGCCCTTTTTGTTCTCTTAGACACTGTGAACCAAAAGGGTACCGTGTAATCATAAAACTTTAAGTCCTCCTGGCATTTCAGCGACGTCCCCGTTGCCCCGAGGGTCCCTGCGTGGGCCTTTCGTACCTGGACCTACTACTCTGCCCGTGCACGCCTGCCGGCCGGGCACGTATGCACGGCTCATCGCGTATACGCTCTCGCTTGCTGCGCCGCACCCATGTACATACGCTGCGTCCATTCATGCGAAGGAGCGAACCACTCCTGCGCCCAACGCGGGACAAGGCACAGAAAAAGGACGGTAAAATAAAGGCCGACTTGAAGAGAGGAAGAGAGGACCAGCGAGGTTTGCCGGCAGATCCGGTCGGGCATGCGCTGGGCGCGCGCCTGTGCACACGCCCCGTTGAAAGAGCGGAATTAACGCGCTTTGCAATGGAAAGTGCGCGGGCACGCGGCGGCCATAGAAGAAAAGGACCGCGAACGCTTCTGCTCCTGTAGATCTCAGAGATTCATGAATTCCCCGATGGATTATTACTGCCACGATGGCTTAGTGGTCACCTAGTTTTTTCAGCTAATCCCACCCTCCCCCAGCTGTTTCTCTCTTTCTGTCTGTTCAGCAGGCCCGTTCTGCAGTCGCTAACGCTTGTTGTTGAACATCCACGGCGTGCCTGCCTGTTCTCTCTCTCTCTCTCTCTCTCTCTCTCTCTCTCTATATATATATATATATATATATATATATATATATATATATATATATATATATATATATATATATATATATATATATATATATATATATATAGGTTAGTAGAGACAGAGACACACGAGAAGGACATTAAAAATAAAAATAAAAGTTTACTGACGTTTCAGGGAGAGGACTTCCTTTCTTCAGAGTACCACTCTGAAGAAAGGGAGTCCTCTCCCTGAAACGTCAGTAAACTTTTATTTTTATTTTTAATGTCCCTCTCGTGTGTCTCTGTCTCTACTAACCTTATTTTTTCGGGCTCTGTGTGAGTTTTTGTTTCCAGACTGTATATATATACCTATATATACATAGGTAGATAGTGCGCGTGTGTGTGTGTGTGTGGAGAGGGGGGTGCAGACTATTCATTGTTCCTAATAGTAAGGACAACATATCAAGTTAACAAGGATATCTCAAAATAAATTATGACCGTCACGTCCACCCGCACAATTATTTGGACTTCAGTAGTACTCCTGGGCAACACATTCGAAGGAAATCGAAACTTATACAAAGCTTATCGACTGTGGAAATAAGGCAGCTTATTTCGCAATGTTGAAAGAGCTTAGCTAAAAGCATGTGCCCATAACAGATGGACGAACTTATTTAGTTTACATCTACATGCACCTACACTTTTGACCCATCCCAATTTATTCGCCCCAATTCGGTAGGTCCCATATTGTACAGTGGGAACACGTATATAGCTGGTAATACGGTAGTTCCGAGGCGTTTATCATTGCCTGCGTCAGTAAACAACTGCTGCTACCTCGAGTAGGATGGTTGTATTTTCGACACTCTAATATACCGAATAGGCCAGCTTGTTATACCAATTAAGTGTCACTTTGCGCATTAAAAAGACTACCACCAGCTTTGTAAGAGATAAATGCCGCTAGCACATTTATAGCTTTAAAGGGACCCTGCAACACTTTTTTCAATTTTTTTCAATTCTTAAATGCTCGCAGAACTTATTTACCCAACGCACCCAGTACTTAGATTAGGGTGTCGAAAAATACCGCAGCCAAAAATCACTGCTCTGTGCCTATCAGATAACTTGGAAACTCGCTCAAAAGATTTTTCTCTCTTTCCCGGTCCTAGCGTTCTTGGACCGTTCGAAGTACGTCGCTAAGACCAAGTAGCGGCTGTTGGCCGGTTTTCCTTCAGTTGCAGCAATGAACGCTTTTCGATAGCAACTCTAAAAATAAAGCCACAAAAACAATGCAGAGACGGAAGGCGTATGTGGTGGGAAGAGCAAATCACGCAGTGCCGCCCGTGCTGACAATAGCTATGGCTTCCGCAGTGCTTCCAGACGCTAAGGAAACAGTAAAATGCGCTTATCGAAAGTGTTGCAGGGTCCCTTTAAAGGGGTCATGAAAACAAAATACAACACTGTTTAATTTTGAAGAAATTAGCTTCAGCACCCTACTCATCTCCATTACAACCAACCACGAAAGACATTTCGAACCGAAACGCGGAAGTATTGAGGGACTTTTAAATTTCGCGCTACGTTGACGTGTTATGGGCAGGAGTGACTTCATATGGGCCAGCACTAAGAACAGTGTGTTAACTGCACCATAGCATTCAAGTAATGCGATCAAACGAAAATAGAGGCGCCACTACAATCGTCCAGTCATGTGCCACAGCGATGGGTTAGTTCTGCGGCCTCCAATCACACAAACAAGATTCTGTGACGTCATAGAAAAGTTACCGGAAAATGGCTAGGAGGTTGCCACTGCTTCACAAGTTTTATGTAATATCTCCATTATTTGTTCCAAGTGTACAATTAAATTAACGTCATTTTTATCCAACAAACCAGTTCTTCCAATAAAACAAATTTGCATTTTGTCTTCATGGCTTCTTTAAAGGCTTAAAGGGACCCTGCAACACTTTCAATCAACGATTTCACTCTTTCCTTCGCGTCTGGAAGCACTGCGAGAGCTATAGTTATCGCCAGCACGGACCGACACTGCATGATTTGCTCGTTGCACCAAATACACCCTCCATTTCGGCTTTGTTTTTATGGCTTTATTTTTAAAGTTGCTATCGAAAAGCGTTCATTGCTGCAACTGAAGGAAAACCGGCCAACAGCCGATACATGGCCTCAGTGACGTAATTCGGGCCGTCGAAGAACGTCAAGACCGGGAAAGAGGGGAAAATGGTTTGAGCGAGTTTACAAGTTACCTGATGGGCATAGAGCAGTAATTTTTGGCTGAGGTATTTTGCGACCCCCCAATCTGTTGGGTGCGTTGGGTGACTACGTTCTGCAAGCATTTAGGATTTCAAAAAAAGTTGGAAAAAGTGTTGCAGGGTCCCTTTAATGGACAGATCGACTTGATTCGGGGTACGAAGAATAAGTATGTTCAGGTGAAGTCCGTTCAAGCGAGATTTTACTGCTTAGTGAACTAGTGTGTTAGATAAACCCTCATTGTGATAACTGTGGTTTGCCAGGAACTGTTGAGCACATTTTATTAGAGTGTCCGGCGTACAACCAGGAATGGAACCACCTCGCCAAGAAGATCGAGTGCATCAACAAGGGACTTTTATCATTGAAAGCTCTTCGTAGACCATGGTCATCTCCATCATCCCAGCGAAAAGTGTTAGATGCACTGTTTGATTATTTACACGACATCGGTGTCGCAGAGACAATGTAGAACTATGCGTCGTCATCCTGTGAGACCACCTCGACGTTTACGTGACCCACGGACTACTCCATGTTACATTATTTTTACCTCTTCCTTTTTCCCCCCTAACTTTCGCGCTACTTCATTTAGGGCCTTTATTCCGTTCCCCCCATCCCCGCAGAGTAGCATGTAGGCTAATACATGCCTACAGACCTCTCTGCTTTCTTCTAATACCGAGCTCTCTCTCTCTCCCTTTCTCAACTGCTATTGGAAGTGTGTCATTTTTCGATGGTCGTTCTAATGCAATGGTCGTTTGTAAGACGTGAAACCAGTGAAATTCACGCTCGGATGTTGTTATGTTTTCCTTTTCCTTAACCGTTGCGCCTACGAATGAGACTAAACTGCATACAAAATAGCCTCGTTGGGAGCAATATTAAGCGCATATACGGTTACCTTAACAAACTTCAAATTTCCTTCTACACAACAAGTTACATTGTACTTATAAAAAAAAGAGATCTGAAGAAAGAACCAAGCGGCTTATTACGATGATATATTGGAGAAAGGTAAATGCTTCCAGAGAAATAAGAGACATGGCTCTACTTGGGCCCTCTAACGACATTTCACCTCAGTAGTGCGAGTCAGGAGGAGGAAGTAATAAAGAGATATAAATAAGGCGCGGTCGCCTGCCTTATTTAATCGCGCCAGGGTGCCCAGCATTTCCATAAAAAAACAAACACCAAAGAAAAGTAAGCAAGTCACCCGCGACTCGGTTGTTTGCACGCCAAAATGCGAAAAAGAAAAACGCCGAGAAGTATTCAACCGGCGAACGTTATGCCAGGGTGTATATGACCCAGACACGCTCGGTTTCAGCGCGCCTCGCACAAACACATTCAGCGCAATTTTCTTTTCAACCCCAGCCATAACAATCCTCCCTTTGAACTGCACCAGGCGAAGAGGAAGATATGAGTAAACCGTTGAGCGCAGAAAAAGGTTCCCGGGCTGCGTGTACACATACGCGCGGTTCCGGTCGAGCTGGCTTACAAGCTAAAACACCCAAGAAAGAGCTCAGAGCCCCGAAAGACAACGCTCCGGTAGCCTAGCGTGGAAGTACATTTCAAGGAGGCGCTCTTCTTCACATGGCGAGCTCTTAGATGTGCAGTGCAACGGGCGGTCGCTGTCACAGCCAGGCTCGGCTAGTCTTGGCTTCGCTTACGTGCCTCCCGTAATTGGCGCCCCGAGCTGTGTGCATCGTGTGTGAGCGCGGAGCCTCCGTCGAGGCTTCCGCCGGGAGAGAGCTGGACAGACGCTTCCGCGGGCGATGCGGGCACGCTTTTCGGGTCAGATTTATGACCACGGGCGGACTGCACGAGGAATGGGAGTCGGTAGAAATTCAGCATTAGATGCCGCGGCGGCGGACGAAGCGTCGGCGCGCTGGGTGTATCGCGGGTGTGGTGCCGGTTCGAGCATGGTCGTGCGTTGCGAGGGAGATACCCTCGCAGGTGTAATTATTAGACCCAGCTCTCGAATCTTGCCCCTCAGAAAACGTGTGTGCCCACGTGGGTAGACGGAAAGGTGTGCGCAGCGGAAGAGGAGGGAAAGTACGCATCCGTGAGCGTGTGTTTTGACCGTTTTTTTTTTCTTTTTTAGTGCTGTTTTTGACCCACGTGGTGAGTTGCCCTGCCCCGAAATGGCACCTACTTGACGACGAGTGTCACGCGCTTCACACGAAGTCGAAGACTGTCAGCGCGAAGGCATAATAAATAAATAAATAAATAAATAAATAAATAAATAAATAAATAAATAAATAAATAAATAAATAAATAAATAAATAAATAAATAAATCTTAGACGAGGTGGCGCATGACGTGTGATTCTGTCCGACGCATATACACTTGGTGTGCTGAGTGTACGGATGCCGCGTCCATACAGAGGGCGCATTTGCACAGTTACCGCGACAGGTGACCTTAATTTCGCAATTTCTCTTCAGCACAATTAAGCTATGTGGCATCTGAAAGTGCTCCTCGCTAGATTGAGTGGAGATTGCTAGAGTATCACACAAAGCTTAAAGGAGCCATCAACACAAAATACAAGTTGGGTTTATTAGAAAGACTGGTTAGTCCCGATAACAATGATACCAATATCATCGCAATCTTCGAACAAATAACGGAGATATTGAAGAAAACGTGTGAAGCAGTCGCGACCCCCTAGCCAATTTCCCGCAACTTTTCTATGACGTCACGAAACCTTGTTTGTGCGATTGGCGGCCGCGCTCTCTCCGTGCGCTCTCTGCACTCTTTCATTCCGTGTTCTCCTATCGCTCGCTCGGTTGACAGAGCCGCTCAAAAATGAACAGCGCGCCGCAAAAGTTTTGCCGACATGCATGCTTAATACTGCTTGCGCAATAAAAAACAGATCGCTAGAACTAACAAGAACCTAGTGCGTACTACAGGGTTACAGCTGCATTCACCTGCACACAAACACGTACACACGCATACTATACCATACCATACCATGCCATACCAGGGTCTCCTGTTCTCTCAGGTAACCGCGCAGTGCATTCCGCAGCCGTATCGTATAAATAATCTCCCAACCTAGGCATGCGTACTGTGACGTAGAGCTAGATCCAACGTTTGTAGATTTATTGCTTTGTTGAGCTAGATCAGCTGCATTACGTCTAGCCAACAACAACGCGTAGTATATGCACATCGCCATGATACCCCCGTTCCCCTGTTACATCTCTCTCGCAAAGAGAGGTAAAGGCCACACGTACATTCGTGCTGGAGCAACACCCTCTAGATACCAGAAAAGCCATGCACAGTCACCTCCCTCCTACTTTTTCTACACGTGATTGGCAGGATTCGTATCCGCGTATTCACGTTTTCCTAGTATCGGTCATTAAGGGCGAGCAAAACTGCATAGGGCCGCCGTACGCTAATGGCGCGCATGCAGATGCTTTCCCAGTACAGTAGAGGGCGTTGGCTGAGCGAGCGCACGCGAGGAGGGTGGCCGTCCGTTCCACGCTGCGCGCATAGCGGTAAATGAGTGACAGGCGGCGGACGGCTCAATCCATCTCCATCGCGTGACGCCAGCGCCGCCTCTTCTGACGAAACGACGGCCCTTTATTTCCTCTCGGCGCGGCAGTTGGAGACAGCGCTGCCGGGGCTGTGATAGCTGCTGCGCGTAGGCTGGCACCCGCTTCCCCCGCGGCCTCACTGCGCCGGAGAATGCGGCCGCGCAGTAATTGTTGAGCATCGTCGTCGTGACCGATTTCTCCTTGCCGTTTAACGTCGTTTGCGCCGTGGGTGGGGCGATTAGGTCGCAGGGCTGAACTTCTCGACAATTAGGCGGCCGCTTTTCGATCAAAGAAGACGGATCACGATCGCGATAATTCCCTTTCCTCGTGCGTTAGTGAACAGGGTCATGACGACGATGATGATGTTGGTGATGATGATGATGGTGATAATGATGTGTAGGCGCAAGAACGTAGGCAGGGAGGGAGGATATTGGGGGTTCGAACCCCAGGCAGCGCGTAGGCGAGTGATAGGGTTCCTTTTGCCAAAAACTCCTCCGTTCTCATAACCCATAACACCAACCTCTCGAGAAAAAAAAATTCTGCTAACGCCTTTCATAAATGCGTACGCTGGGACGGACGGGCTTGTTATTCAGCGCAGCCTGGCGTAGTATATCGGAGTTTATACGATTAAGAGAGAGAAAGAGAGCTGGGTATCGCAGGCTATAACCCTCAAGCATGCCAAAAAGGGCGCTTCTTTGTCATGTTAGAACAGCGTGCCTAACTCTTTGCTGAGTTATAGTCAAATTGTGGACTATTGTTTTAAGAAGAAGCTAAAAAGATTTTAAATGTAGGCAGTCAGTGCTAGCACCCCTTGTACTACTCAATGTAAGTCCGGCGGTTTAATTAACCTGAAATTCCCTCCAACGACAAAGCTCAGAGCCCCGGGTTTTTCTTCACTACGTTGACAATGCTTCACGTCCCGCACAATCCGCCTGATTCCTCTTAGCGGCCTGCATTTGTTTAATGCGCAGCTCTTATACGGTTGCTCCTGTAGTTTCGCAGCGTCCCTCGCCGTCGTCCCTCGGCGTAACCGAGAGAACGAGGACACCGAAGATAAAGCGAGGAGGTAAGCGGAGGAGGGCAGTATGGCGAACGTGTAAGTATGAAAGCAGAGTGCCGCGAGTTCCCGCTACGAGATGGCGCCAGACTAGCGCGCGCCGTCGTGTGTTCGCCGATGACGCGATCATAAGGCATGCGGCGAGCGCGTCCACCGATACCATATATGGTAACAAAGCGGCGCATGAGAAGAGTAATGTACGAATAACAAAAGTGGTCTGTAAATATACATATATGTCTGTCTGAAATTCTTTGCCTCAACATACTTTGCAAAGTCCAAACATCTAAATGGCGGCGCTCAAATTTCGCATTACGTAGTATCTTAATCGTCAGCCAATTTTGTTGATTCACTAGTGACCTTTGTTTGACCTGTACTGCGCGCTTTCTCGGGTGCGTCGGGTGAGTGGATGGATATACTTTTGGCAGTACAGGAGGGAATGCTTGCAACCACCCCTCCACTCCCCACCCCCGAATCCCTCCCATCAAAACTAACTATACCAAAGTTCATACAATGCCCCCCTCCCACACCCCGCCCCGTGATTCGTCAATGTGCATTTGCCTCGAACGTATGTGTTCCACGTCTATTTATTTAGAATTCCAGCGAAGCTGTAGTACGTTAGTCATCGTTCGTACGTTGACTACGTTGGTGATCGTTGGTACGATGCCGAGAGACGACTATACGTAGATTGGTACGTAGTCATCGCCGGCCGTGCAGACCGAAAAAAAAAATCAGGTAACCGCCCTTCGCCCTTCTTAATCCGCCCATCACAAACCAAACAGACAGGCAGCACAGCACAGCCCCTTATGAGTAGGAAAATTGTCACTACTCTGCTTAAAAGAATACGCGGAATGATGCTAAAGGTGGGATAACCGTCACTGCCTTTTCGCTTTGCCCATTAAACTTTCGTGACCCTGCAATCAAACGATATTTTGTCTGTTTTTAGGCTCCGGTAGCGCAGCTTCGTGGGCGCCACCAGCCTTCTTATTTCTCAATAAATCGTTTGTCCCGTCCACTTCCTACAGTCCTCCCCTTGACCCTAATTTATTTGTTTGTTTATTAAAAAACGGTAATCGCGTATTATTTGACCTGCCAAAGGGCATCTGGGTTCGAGGTACGGCTGGGGGGTCCAGTTTAAGGATAATCGGTGCTGACAATCCAAAGTGCACTAACCCTCCGCTGCCTGCAGGATGCATGAACGGGGAGATGACGAAGTGCCCAGGAAGTCAATACGCCTCCAAAATCGCAAGCACGCAACGGCCTACCGCATACAACGGCGCTGCACGCACACTCGATTCAACGGGCTCCTGCTCTACGCTGCACGCTATTGAAGAAAGGGGCGTGCGGTCATATATATACACACGCGCGCGCGGGCTCCCGTGTGTGTGGTGAGCTCACCTGTTGCCCCCTCCTCCCCTCGCGTCAGCGTGCTGATCGGGCATTCAGCGCACACGCGGCTCACGTAAGCGACGCTCAAAGCTGCCTTGCCTCGCGGAGTGTACACGTACGACGGAGAGGAAGCAGCCGCGGAGGCGGGGCGTGTTTGCCTTTTGACACCGCTTCTCCCCTTCCCCGTACCCTCCCTCATCTTTCTTCCATCTTACGGGGTCTAATGGGGCGGAAGAAGGTTGTGAGAAGTGAGCGACGCTTGACGGTTTTTGGAGATACGGTCGTGAACTTGTGCGTGAGCACGACAGCACGATACGCAACACAACACAACATCAAACCCAACAAAGCACAGCAGCACGACATCACGCGTGTTGTTATGCGTGATAGTAAAACACGAACAACACGAAACTGTCGAGTCAGATCCAGTAGCCGTCACAGAGATCGGCTCGTGGGGGGGGGGGATTTTTTTGGGGGGAGGGGGGGTTGGAGGGGGTGGGGTCGAATAAAGAACCACTCCCCTCATCACCAGTTCTGCAGAGGAGGTGATAACCATGCCGGCGTCTGGACGTGTGCGGAGTAGCCCGCTTGTGCACAAATCACTTAGCGGCACAGTGGTTTTTGGCCCCCCTTAGGCGGTACAACGGCTAGCGTCGAGTCCGCATTTCTGACGGTCGCAACACGTTTGCGACTTCGCACAAGTGGGATGTTTAAAAAAACAAAAAATTAGAAGCTGGAGACCTCTTTTGGGGATGGGGGGGTGGGCGATCGCCCTCTTCGCCCCTCCTCGTGGGGACCACCACTGGTCAGATAATTCAGGCTCGAAATTAACACTTCCGGATCGCTGAAGCAAACTCAAGTCGTGTGCCATCATCGTTAGAGCTCAAGGGAGAAAAAATAAAAATGGTATTGTACGCACCGAGGCTATCATCTGGCTGCGCTTGATGAGTGATGTAGTGTAAAGCTACAGAATAAAGAAGACCACCTGGGGATCTTAAATATGCGAAGAAATCCAGAACAAACGGGAGTCCTTCGTTTCTTCCCCTAGATCGAAAGAACACCCGCCTATTTTCTATATAAGCCGTAATCGAACTGACGATCACGTGTGCAGCCCGCTTTATCTTTTGAGCCACCGTGGTGAGTGCCCCATGGGTTGCAATGGTACAGGCAATTGTGCGAAGTATGGAAGCACTCTCTAGGCGTACGTTTTATTTTGAAGCAACACTTGGTAAATAATCTGAACAGAAATATATGCTGTGCTGCCCACACGACAACGTAAGCTTCTAAGCAATGTAAGCAGATACGCCTGCAGTTTGTACATTTGTATGTGGTTCTTTTTGCACGCACGAGTGTTACGTCATCGTATTTTTCCCTTTATATTACCGCAAGAAATAAATATTGCTCGGTTGATAGCGCTCGTGTCTGTGTCTTCTCTTACTGTCTTCGTTTAAGCGCTGTTTCACAGTTTAATGATGAGCCAACTAGCCAAACCCAAACGTTAGTAAGCTTCTCGATGTATGGCGGCTGTAACCAGTTATCATACTTATTTTTTAACAACAGAGCTGATTAAGCACTTAGTGCCGCCGTCGAGCGTTAGTAGAAAAAAATACCATGAAGAAATACCGAGCGCACGTGAGCGCGCGCCTTGTGAGGAGCGCCCGGTGTCGGCCAGCTCGACCTTCGGGAACACTCTGCCCAGCGCTCGTGGCATGATCTCTCACGTGCTCTTCTCCTCGCCAGTTCACGTGCGTTCGCTCCTGAAGTGGGGAGCACAGCCGCCGAGTTCCCGACGCTGGTTGCCGCGGATTCGAACGCGTGACAACGCGGTCCACTTTGGGAGAGATGTGAAAGGCAGCGGACAAAACTATAAAGGCCTGCCAGTCATCGAGAATTTCCATCGGCAAGTTCGGAAATCCGTGTTAGGTGCAATATCCGGGTCTTCGACGAAGGAAGAGGGGCCGCCAGCTCTGCTGTTTCTGCAGCCTTGCACCCGTGGAAGCTGCGACAATTTTGTCTTTACCGTGTGTCATCGTAACGGTTGTGCTCGAACAACTTTGCTGAAGCTCGAATTGTACTTTTTTTTTTTCTAACCACTGCTCTACCCTTGCGTGAAATATTAACAGGGCCTTTGACAACGTATCACACAAGACGATACTTGTAGAACTCCATTCAACTCAGATCTGGCGCACGGAGGTAACATACGCTCAGAACTTCCTGAAAGACTACACCGCCACCCTCGGCTTTAGCGACCGACGCTCAGTCACCTTCCGAGCCCAACCTCGTGGACCCTCCAAGGCTCTGTGGTTTCTCCGCTACTCTTCAACATCGCTATGTCAACTACCCCCTCCCCTTCGACAGGCCATCCCGCGATTGCAGCAAGCCGTATACGCGGATGACCATACGCTGCTTGTTTTAGCAATTATAGTTTGATGCATATACGTGCTCGATTACTGCAAGTATTTAGTTGCTGTTTTTGTTTTTTGCAGCGGGCTTTCGCAGCATTCTCATACTTCACGCGATAAAACAAGGCAAGTACGCATATAATCAGTGCTACAAAATGCCAAAAACTAGCATCGTTTGGCGAAGAAGCATATCATTTATTTATTTTTTTTTACTACAAGGTAAGCCCTTAAAGAAGTATTTCATTCCTTGACATTTTACGCATATGTGCGACACAGTACAATGCGCTTATGCGGGTACAGTTTCACTACCGCTAAGGCTGCATGAATACTGGGTATAGACGATCACCCTTTATAGAAGCACGCAAATGCAGTGAAGCGGCTGTGCAACAAGCGATCACTCAATAAATTGCCATCTCTTTACTGTAGGCATGAGACATCCATATTATTCTTATAGCAAACAATAAAAAATCAACTTTTTACCATACGGGAAATACAAGTCGAGAGTACACGCTTCGGAGGATTCGTTTGTATCGGTAATCAATATCGACACTCCACTTAAGATTCATGCTGGCATTATAAAACAGTATAGGTCACGCGATTATACACTTCCGGGGAATATACCAATATAACGGTAGACCGGTTTCGCATGGTCGGTGCGATAAAGCACTTGAGTTCAACTTAAAGTGCACGGCTTAATGTATGTACTACTGGTCCTACCTTCACCTGTGTTTTTAAAGAAATAATTTTGTCGTTCAGTGCTATATATATATATATATATATATATATATATATATATATATATATATATTGCGGCGGCAACATTACATTACTACACGTTCGTTTATAATGGGCCCTTTTCAGCGGGACCACATTTCGCGTTTGGAAATACAACGTCCCTCTCAATCGTAACAAATCGGCGGGCCTTTTCTTTCCGCATACACCGCCGTAGCGGTTTATTGAGGCGGTCGTTGGAATCTCGGGAAAAATCTTCGATCGAATCGAAATCCCTTTCGAAAGAGCTGGCCAGCGGCGAATTCTGTCCATGGGCACAAATCCATAAACCCGCGAACCACGGCCCCTGTCACGTATACGTTCTCAAGTCTAATTGATGGTCGACGCGGTCCTGCGGCGTGCCCCCTACTAGCTCACCCCGGTGGTATACCGCATTTACTCACTGACAAGCACCGTAAACTGAGATTCTACAGAGAAAAAGTTAGTGCTCGCCACGGCGGCAGGGGAGTTTACGTCTAGTTTAGTTTTAGGCGGAGGCTTCACGAATCAGACCGAAGGTGCACCGGAGCAGGATCTTCGGTGGAGTAAAGGTATCAAGGAAGGAAGGAAGGATGTAGAAGAAAGGCAGGAAAGTTTACCTGGCTAGAGCCAAGTTTGCTATCCTGCACGTGAGAAAAGAAAAATAGGCAAAAAAGAGAAAGGAAAGAATGAAGAGAAGTTGGAGCAGACAGGTATGCCCAGCGATGAAGCACTAAACGTCAAAGTTCAGTTCACTCCACAGTCTGGTGCTTAAGTTCGTCGCCCCTAGGAAGTGTAAGAGTTCCTTTGTCGCCTTCTGAGCTGATGACAGAGAAGGCCAGTTACATAGAATCTTCTCCTCCGAAAATGGCCGTCGAGAGTACAGGTTTCTTGTGCCGACGACAGCTTGTTTCGTTCAGGCGAGTAGTGTGGGTACGCGCACAAAACGTGGCCGCACGTTTCTCACTCGCTGCCATTCCAGTCAAGTATGAGTAAGAATTTCTGAATTCCTCCCCCCCCCCCCCCCCCCCCCTCCGCAGCCACAGACGGCAAAGAAGTGTTGCGTTACTCCGTGGAAGGCTTAGTGGGAGAGGACGTTGCACGTGCGGGTAAAGGGCCCCAATACGTGCACAGGTGATTTCTTCTGCATGTTTGTTCCCGGTAAAGTATGCGGAGGGCCCTAACTGCGTCCGACCTAGATAATGGAATGTGAACAGTCGTCGCTGTTTAATGCGCCAAATGGGCGGCAGCGGCCGAGCTTTCGTTGCAGACAATACCGCAGTGACTGGGAAGCCACTGCAGGGTGACATCATGACCCGCCTGGGCAGCACGGTCGTACACCATTCTTATCTCTTATAACTCTCCAACGACCGTTCGTGTAGCAAAACCTTTACTGCTAAGGGCAGCATCCCACAATACAGCTCTTGCTAGCTAGCCAACTCACTCACTCACTCACTCACTCACTCACTCACTCACTCACTCACTCACTCACTCACTCACTCAACTGACACACCGTATGCAAAAGTATTAGCGCCGACAGCTTCTGTTGCCCACTGGTAGAGGAGAAGGAGAAGGAGGAACAACTGTATTTCACCAACAGTCGTTTTGTTGTTAGAGTAATGATGGGCTTGACTCCGTGAGGTGGCGACTCAGTGGTGCAATCACCCCAACTTTTGGGCAAAATAAAGATATCACTACGACTACCTCCATGTTCAGTGCGATTTCGCCTGCTTAATTTACAGTTACGGTCATGCATTAACATTCACAATAAATAAAAAACAATATCAGACAACTCCACGCCACACCACCACACAATACAATACAATACAATACAATACAATACAATACAATACAATACAATACAATACAATACAATACAATACAACACAATACATACAATACAATACAGTACAGTACAGCATAGTACGATACAATACGATGCAATACGCTACAATATAATACAATACCATACAATACAATACAACACAATACAATACAATACAATACAACACAATACATACAATACAATACAGCATAGTACAATACAATACGATGCAATACGCTACAATAGAATACAATACAACGCAGTAAAAACAATGCAATACGGACCACAGCAGCCATGACAAAAGCAGTCGTGGTGTTGTCGAGTTGCCGAGCAACGTTGCTTCTTAGCGGCAACTTGACACCGAATACCCTACACCGGCCACTACTGGAGAGGCGCGAACTCGAGGGGCACATCAAACGGACAGACAACAGCTTTGAGGCGAATGCGGCTGCCCACACAAACCAAAAGTATCCAGTGCTGTCCCACATTTATAGGCGGTTAGAATCGAACCAGAAAAGGCCAGAGAAACAAAGATTGCATAGCGAGCGGCTTAACGCAAGTTTAAGCAGCCAAGATAAATAAGCATTCGGGGACTGTTATTAGGTTAGAGGTGACGGCTAGGCTCGGCGCCGCGATGCCCAGAGGCCACACTTTATAGTTGGTTGGGTCCAGCGGGTTCGCTCGAACTAGGTTGTGTGTGTGCGCGCGCGCTCTGCACCGGCTCGGCTCGGCTCGACTTGAGGGGCAGCAGACTGATAAATGGTCGCCCCTCGTCCCGCCCCGCACACCGGGGCAGCCTAACCTGCCCCCCTCCCTGGCGATGAGAACGACGCCGGCCGGCACACACAAATTGGACGCTGCTGGCCGGCCGTTTGAGATAAAAGCTCCCCCCTGTTACGAAGCCCTACTCGCGGGGAACAGACGGAAACAGCGAGGGGTGACCGGAGGGGGGGGGGAGGCGACGCACAGGCAGACAGCAGCAGCAGCAGGCGATCTGCGTTGCTTTTACCGAAGTCGGCCGAAGCACGGCCGCATCCGCTGCGGAGAGTGGCTCTTCTGGTCGGGGGAAACAGACCGGGAGTGGCTGCGCCAACGCCACCTGTTAGGCGCACTTTTAAACGGTTGTGGACCTTGAGGTGTATCTAACCTGTCCTTCCGTCGCCACAGCCGGCACTCACGGTTTTCTTTCTCTCTGTTCTTTTTGCGTGAAGAATTGCGAGAGATCAAAATGATCCCATAGTGGCTGAATGAGCCCTCCACCACTGCGAACGCACAAAGAAATGTTTGTTTTCTTTCTTTTGCTCGGTTGCGAGGGGCGAAAGAAGAGTCAAGATGGGGCGACGATTTTGTCAAGAAGCGCATTTTTTACGGTTAACGGATATAATGAGCCATCAAAACCTCCTTATTTACGATAAGAAATTTACAATTAACGTCTACTCGGGCTGTATAGCCCACGTGCTTAAGTGCGTCGGCTCGTTAAACCGCCTTTTTACGTCGGCAACACGGGCGTAATCCTTCAGAAAACAAGAAAGTATGTGAGCACTTGAGTGGACGTTATCTTAAGCCATTTGTGGGCGCTCTTCCGTTCACAATTTCTGCATCGCATTTTTTAGTCATGTTGGGTACTGGACATTAATCGCAGTATAGGGGGTGATTAATGTGAATTTCCGTCGGCGGATTGTTGAGCGTGTGCGCGAGCGTGTACGCTCTTCCTCATTCTGCGAACATATATTTCATGTAGTTGTAGAGCCCCTGTTCAACTTCGAAATGTACTTGACTTACTTGAAAAACTGTACTTGAAAAGGGCTAAGTTGGTCGTCTGAAAAAGTAGGCTACTTTTCAACCTGGACGTTAGAGCACATGCCAGCATGTGTGCTTAGAGGACCGCGGCTTTTGCGTCATACCACATCTACTTTCTTCTAAAACCTTCATACAGCTAGGTGCAGTAGACTTTCTTTGTTGCCTTTTCACGACCTGTACACAAATACCGCAAACCCGTGCACAACAACATAAAGCAAACTTTGTCCGAGATTTCTATTTAATCTCTACACTCTAAATTTTTTCGCGCTTAGCAAGCGTGCGTGTTGATGATTTCTTGCACGCTTGTTCCAAGCGTGATGTGCTCTCACGCTGAAAAATCACGCTTCCTAAGCGTGACTCTCGGGATGCGTAACGCTTGCAAAGCGTAACTCTTGCAACGCGTAGTAAGAGTTTCACGCTTACTACGCGTGAGCAGTTTTAGAGTGTACTGGTTTCACAGAATATCGACCACTTACTGCGAAAGGGAACTACAGTGGCGCGGGTGCAAAACAGCTTGGCGACATATTTTCGCTCTATTCGTCCAGTTTTAATGCATTCCCGCCCTCCCAAATTAATTTCACATATAGCCAAATGATATGTTGTACCGGTACCGTCAAAACTGAACTCCTTGTAGACAGAACAATGCGGCACAGTGCAGCTACAAACGCAGTGATACCGATGTTTTAGTTCTGGCCCATATCACGTCACTTCTGCGCTTATCACGTCACTATAAGAGCAAAATTTGAAGACTTTTTCATATCTCTTGCGTGTTTTTCTTTGTGTTGTTAAAAAATGCCTTTCGCGGCAGGAATAGCGCTGAGTGAGTCACCGAAGGCTATCTCTTTCAAATTGAGAGAAAATGTAAGAAGCTCACACCAACGCGCGGGACTTCAAGGTATCGAAGATGTTCGCAACCTTCACGACCATCCCGAAGGTTTAAGTCCACGGCTGCAGCAGATTTGCTTCTTCTTCGCTGCCGCAACGACCTTTATTCCATCTTTGTTGCTATGAGTGTGAGCTTCCCACATTTTTGTGGACGTGATAATCCCTGGACATAGGGGCGTACGCTATGGCGTGTCTTTCTCCTTCCGAGAAAGTGTTGCGCCGATTACGACGAACTTTGGAGTTTTTCTCGTTCCGAGCAAGGGTTGCCACGATTACGGCAAACGCGGGAGTTTTTTTTTTTTTGCCAATCTTGGTCAATCTCACTAGTTGGATATGCTTGGCTTGACAAACGTGCGCAGGGGACGCTGGGCGGTCATTTAGAGGCACGCACACACAAGCGCTCGGCATTTTCTTGGTTTTGTTAACTGCCGGGCGGTCACCGCGAAGGCCGCGCTCGCATGCATGCTCAGAACTTTCTTGGTATTTTTAACTGCGGACAGAAAAAACAATTATAATTTGCTAAACAGCTACTCTGTTAAAACTTGGGTTTTGTCTTTATTGTCCCTTTAACGCTTCTACTTCATTTATAGCCTTTTACGAACTTCACATTCTGGGCTCCAACTTGGCTCATTGTATACGGAGAAACTGCCCTTTTTTGCGCAATCCGGGACCACCAATGCAGCCTTCGAAGACAGCCAGTGCGCCGAGGGGAAAGACACGTGGAAGCAGCCAGGTGTCCAGGCTACTGCTGAGGCGAGGTGGGAAGTCGGTGCTAAACGGGCCACAGTCGCTGCTCCGGATCCATCAACTCCGTTAATTGGACACAGCGTCCAGCAGACGCGGTGATTGCTGCATCACGAGTGTTCCTCCCCCGACTGGCAGGAGGCGTGCCTCCTCATCCATCAGCACGCGAAGGCCTGTCACGCGTATAAGCGGGAATACTTTTGAAGCGGTGCTCAGGGGAAACAGAGGGGCGCAGCCGATGCGGGAGGCGGCCATCAACGAGTAGTTGCCCCCTGAACCTTGCCCGTATTCTTAAGTACCGGTAGCTCTATACGGGAGTTCCGGAAAGTTCTCAACGGACGTGAGGCGCACATTTCATTCAGCAGGGTTCGAATACCACCCAGTGCCAAATTTTCCTAAGTTTCTTTTCAACTAACTTATAGTTTACTTTCATTCTCTTTTTCCGGTCGCCCATTCTAGGCGCCGTCTTGCTGATCGAGACGCCGTCGCCGGACTTTTCTGTTCACCGAGACATTTAGTGGTCTCAGGAACACAGAGCCTTTGGGAGTGGGACGTCAAGGCGGGTTTCCAGGCTTCCGAGCCGCCGTAAGATCGTACGCCTAATCGCAAGAAAACCTCTCACAAGTATTTGAGCGCGACATGTATTGAACGGAATCGGAACTGAAGAGTGATTTCCGGCGAGGGCCGCACGCGTTGATTTCAATTTCCGTAGTACTCCATACACCAGCAGACGTGTAACAAGCTGCCCGACGTCGAACGCGAAGGAAAAAGTCAACACTTTTCCAAACCCGGGAGAGGTGGCGTAACAAAGGACTACGAAGAAAGGCCCGCGTATAAACACGACGCTTCGTCGCTTCCCCCGCTTTCACGCAGAAAAGGAAGCCCCGCTCAAGTAATGGCGAAAGACAAAAGGCTCAAAGAAGACGAGGCGTCCGCGAGCTGGCGTGGAGAAGAAAAGTGCTATATCTCTTTCTTTTCTCCCAGGCTGATAAGGATCTTGCGGCTCTAATGAAGTGCCTCTCCCGCCCCCTCCATGCCGCGTGGACCGCCTTCCAGACGCGAAAGCCTAACGAGTCCGTGCATACGCGTTAGGATTCCGACTGCTGTGCACCGCACATTTACGTTGCTTCGGCGGGAAAGAGAATGGCGGGAAAACGTTGGAGGTTGGAAAGGGGTGAGCGATCGTTGAGGGAGGTACGGGCGGAAGGCGTAATGAGCAGGCATTGGGATCGAAGTGACGTTGTGAACGCCCAGAGAGAAAGCGAGGCGACAGGTTCAGACCGGACGACTGGAATGCGTCGCCGACGCGTCGGCTACAACTCTGGCTGAAGAAGCGAGGCGCGAGCGTTCTCCGCTTGAACGCGTTCCCGGCGCGAAGCGTGGGCCCAGAGATCCTTTGTGTGAATTCTCTCCCTCGGCATTTGACGGTGGCGAAGGGTCTTACTTTGTCCTGCCAGTGAATCCGTTTTCGCTTTATTGAAAATGAGCCGCGAATGACAATATATAAAGTACGCGGTGGTGTACTTGGAGTCCCGGGAACACTTATAGAGATGTATACTGGCGGGGTGGAATGCAGGCATTTTATGGCGTTTTATGTGGACAGTATAATCATAGAGTATGACGTATGCTTCCCACTTCAAGTCAGATTTGTTGTTGGTGTGAACGGAAAAGCACAGTTTGCTTCATGCTGAGACGTACGCCCTCTGGCAATAGTAATCACCCCCGTTGAAATCGTAATGCCCAGTTTGTTATCACGAGAAACGGGATGATAGGGACGGACATGATGGGGACCGTGGAGGAGAGATAGGGCTAAAAAAGTGCACGATGCAGTTGAACGACTTGAAATCACTTCAGCATTTATTTTCAGAGCGTGTTTGCCAATTCAGCAATATGTGTGCCAGAAACGTTTTTGTTTGAACCATGTGAAGCGAATTTCATTTCTTATTCTGGTTTGGTTTCAATGCTTTTAAACTTGAAAGCAAAAAAATGCTGCGGTCCTGATGACCTTCCGAATGTCTTTCTTCGGCGTTATGCCGAATGCATCGCCAAATTTCTTGTTGTAATATTCCAAGCGTCCTTGTTAACTGCAACACTACCACGTGACTGGAGGATAGCTAGAGTCATCCCTATCTTTAAAAAAGGGGATCGATTAATTCCGGATAATTACCGTCCTATATCTTTAACTTCAACATGCTGCAAATTAATTGAACATATCATAGCCAACCGTATTCTTGAATTCCTTGAAAGACACTCGATTCTAACAAGCTTCCAATATGGTTTTAGGAAAGGCTATTCGACTGTGACTCAACTGGTCACCGTCACAGACGAGTTTGCAAAGGCCCTTGATAATAATGTTCAGGTAGACACAATTTTTCTTGATCTTAGCAAAGCATTTGACAAAGTTCCTCATGACAAATTAATTAAAAAATTAAAAAATATAAATCTTCCGGAAATTTTGGTAGCGTGGGTGTCTAGGTATTTGATGAATAGAGAGCAGTATGTTTTGATTGATGGTCATGCCTCGAGCTGTCTTCCTGTCGCATCCGGAGTGCCTCAAGGTAGTGTTCTGGGGCCGTTGCTTTTTCTTTTATACATCAATGATATCGTCACACACACTGTAGTTACACCCGCCACTCATGTCCGGCTGTTTGCAGATGACTGTGTTTTATTCCGTGAAATCTCCAGCATGCAAGATCAAATAGAACTTGACACAAACCTGGACAATATATACAGTTGGTGCAGGGAATGGGGAATGGTTGTCAACGCAAAGAAAACTGTTTCCCTCCGCATAACGCGTAAAAAATCTCCATTCGAATTTCAGTACACACTGGGATCGTGCGCGGTGAACCAAGTCAACAGCTTCAAATACTTAGGCGTAACGTTCACTAATAATCTTTCCTGGAACTTGCACATAGACAACATCTGCTCCTCTGCTTTTCGAAAACTGTGTTTCTTGAGACACAAACTTCGTAATTCGCCTCCAAGTGTTAAACTTCTTTGCTATCATTCATACGCTAGACCAAAACTTGAGTATGCTGCTGTAGTATGGGACCCGTATACCAAAAATAACATTGATAAATTGGAAAAGATTCAGAGGAAAGCTGTTAGGTTCATTTTTTCAAAATTTCGTCGCATGGATTCTCCCTCTGAATTAATGATTGCCAATAACATTCCCACGCTTCAGTTAAGAAGACAAAAACTTCGCCTTGATTTCCTCTGCTCACTTATTAACCATTAATTGGCTATCGACCCCTCTCTGTATACACCCGCCCTGACCACAAGACACACGCGGCACCATCACCCTAGATCGCTAACACCATACCAAGGGCATACTGATACTTACAAATTTTCATTTTTCCCGCGTACCGTGGCTCAATGGAATTCCATTGCTGAGCCATACTTATTAGATACTGTATAGCCCCGTTTTTTGTTATTTTTGTTGTTGCTTGTGTCTTGGATTGACAATGCAATGTCCGCCGTTTCATTTTTTTGTCCCTTTTGCTTTTTTTGTATTATTGTGCTATTCAAGTGCTCGTCCTGCCAGGACCACAACTGTGGTCTGCAGTATGTATTAAATAAATAAATAAACAAAATAAATAACTTTTCGAAAACTGCGTCATAACTTTAAGACTCATCATGTGTCACCCACCGGAATGAGAAATTAAATGATGATACCTTTCTTAATAAAAAAAAACAATGTGTCATCCGCCTTCTGTCAGAGCAGATTGAAAAGAAGTGTGCGAGTGTTTGCGTGTGTATCGCCTGTTCTTTTTTTTTTTCGAAACAGAGAGTAACCCTGTTTTTTAAAGCGAAAGCTTTCTTAGTGAGACCGATGGTGTCCGGCCAGAAAACTAGCGCATTTCCTAATAGACCCATTGGTCGACCGAAAAGCTCTGATAAGATCTCTGGACACCATGCGTGAAACCGGGGCCTTTTATTGTGCCAAAACGGTTACTTGAAAATCACGAAAAAGGAACGGTTTTACATAGGACAATACACGTATCGATCATGAAGAAGGAACACGATAGTACTATACCTTTATCTCATAAAGATGCGTTCACTTAGTGCTCGAAAAATCGCCGCATGGGTTCGTTTTTCGTTTGCGATTTACGTCTTTGAAGCCTTTGCTATCGACTGGACGCACTTTCAGCGGAGGTTGAACGCACTTTTAGCTTTCGCGCTTCTCTCAGCCTTTAGGAAGGGATGGCACAGTTTTTATGCTCTGTGGCTAGTGGCTACTCTGTTAATGAAAAGGTTGAAGAGAATAGGCTCCAGGATAGACCCCTGAGGAACCCTTGATAGAGGTAGTGCGTTGTTGGGTCATGCCCTGGTCAAGAAAATTTCATTTCCAAGCTGTAGCCTTGCGACTTTGGAATGAGATATAGAGCAGCAGGCTTCTTGAGGATTCTTGGTTCACGCTACAAACGATTTGTGCATGCGGAGGGCAGGTACCAAATTTGGTAAGTGCTTCCTATGATTCTATTTAGGAAGTATGTTTATAGACAAGCCTCTCCGTCGAGTACCAGCTCCTATTGGTCGTCAGAGCAGAGGCCACGTCCATGGCACTCGGATTTTTTCACTTCACCCACGGTCATTCACCATCATCGTCAGAGAAAGTTGTTTTTTTCTGCAGGGCATATTTGCGTACAAGGGCATCAGTGAGTACACTACAGCTTCGACTTAATAAGCGGTCAAATATGAAAATATGAAAGCCCAGGGCCTTTCATATTTCCGCTAGCCGCCACTGCCGGCTTGGCGCATGCGCTCTCCGCAGCTGGGTCGCCGCCTGACCACGTGACTCACTGCGCACATGCGAGCTTGGCCATGGATGAGAGGGAGCACGGGAGGTATTCTCTGAGCAGTGCGTGGGAGCTGGACGCTTTGAGCCGCCGTCGGCAAGCGGCGCCTGACCACCCAGCGGATATCGCCCGGAGAGCTGCTGAACTGGATAGTCCAGAATGCCAGGCGAGCGAAGCTAGCGTCCGAGACTGATGAAAAGCGAGCCGTTCGGCTTGGAAAATGCCGGAAGCGTGAACCCAACCGTAGACAAAGGCAAGCTTTGGACAAATAGCGTAATAATTGCAGCTAAATCAATGGTTAACCAAGGAAAACCAATACTTAAGCAGGCTAAGCCGAGATTTCACTTTGCATATTCACGGTTAGCTAAGCTAAACGGCAGCGATTTTGGTTTATGTATTGGTACAGTTTTTTAAAAACAATTTTTGAAACCTCTTGCTCCTAGACAAGACGCTCACATCTCGGTAAATAAAATTCTTGCGGGCGCCGCTACTGCAAGTGAATGGTGGCGAAGCTATTCTCAACCGTGTACCACCACACTGAGCGGAGAACTCCCCGTGTGCTCTGAATCGCTAGTGTCTAGGCCGCTGCACCGAAACACGAAGAAATAAGTGAGAGGGGATAAGGGGGAGGCGGTGGCGCCCAACTCGCACCGCGCGCTACGGTAGTGAGACGCGCGCTTCGAGGCGTCCGAGTGACGTGTAAACGCAGTTGGGGCCCCATCAACGGCGGTTCGCCGGCGCGCGCCCGTCAACGAGCACTTGGGAAACGCGGCACGCGTGCCGACAAGAGTTGCGTGAGCGTGGCCGGGAGATGGGCTTCCCTCCGGAAGATGGGTTCAGTCCCCTGCCCGCGGTGTTTTTACGGCCTGCCGCGCATGCACATCCCGCAGCCACCATCCCGAAGGCCTTCAACCCTTCCCTATTACAGCTCGGTGGATTGCCATCCTTGCTTCCCGCCGGTGTGGCTTTATTTCTGCCTCCTCGCGATTGGCTCGGTTTTTATCGCCTCCTCGACGCTGCAGGTTTTCGATCGTGTACCTACCTGCGATGCGCCGATGGCCTTCGGTTTTACCTTCCTTTCAAATGCTTGCTTCTTTTCTTTTTGCGTATTTTATTCAGGATGGTTCATTTCTCTCCTATTACACTTTCATCCCCAGTTCCTCTTTTTCACTATTTGTTCGCTTTTGTCCGGACTCTTTTCCAGCGATGTCTGCATGTACTTGCAACGTTCTTGCACTCCCACTCCTTCGTTCGTTTTCCTGCTGCATAGTGAGCCTCCATTTTTATTTCACTTGTTTCGGCATACTCAAGGGCTATCTCCTTGTTTGCCTGCCAGAGTTTCGCTCCCTCCCCCCTCCACACCTATCTTACCTTTCTTCCGCTGGGAGCTAGCTACCTTAGCCTATTGCGAAGGCCACTTACGTCGGCGATGGACGTTGCCTGCCCGTTCTTTGCTCCCGGGGCCGGTCAGCTTCGATTGCCAAGCTATCACAGGTGTTGCCTTTTTTCTCCCCTGCGGATGCTTGTGTTTCGGGCTCTGTCCCAATTCCGTCCGTATTTATGGGCCACTTTGCGGGAACGAGGTGCAGTCCCAGGGAAAAAAAGGGAAAGAAGGGAATGTGTAGGGGCCGGGAGCGCGGCCTCAGACGATCCCTGCGGCCAACACGCTTCAAACATCGCGGGATCAGCGCGGGGCGAAGTAAAGAAACTGCAGCTAGAGCTATCCTACCGCGCGCAGTTGTTCAGTGTCGCTGCATTATTCACGGGACTATAAAACTCGGGGTTGGGGCCGCCGAGCCCGGCAGAGGAAACACGCGAAAGGAGGGAAAAGATAGACAAGCGCGTTCAATATTTTATATAGGTAGCGCGGCGCTTTATAGAAGGCGAGAGGCGCGCGGGAGGACTTAATCCCATAACAGAGGTGAAATTGTTGATGTATAAGGCCATCCCCCCTTCTAGCAATGAGTTTGAATCTTCGCGAGCGGAGAGTAGGCAGAGTGAGGGGATAAAAAGAATGTTGATGTCGTTGACTGAGGTGCAGCAAAAAGACTGTAAAATAAAAGCCGGAGATGCGTCGAACAGAAAGTGAATACTGGAGAAAGATGCTGGTTGCCGGAACCGGAAATAGCGCGCCGTAAATTTGCCGTAATGTATATACCTGCCAGCTCTTAATGCGGGTTCCTTCCTTTGTGGAGGAAATGGGCAGATAGGAGCCAACAGTGACGGCCAGAAAAGTTTCGTATTGGACAATGACGAAGCACTGAGGGGTATCGTCAAAATAATCAATATATTGTCCGAGTGCCGATTTCTCGAAGTCGTTGAATCCTGTTTAGACCAACGTGCTTTCGTCATGAATGCATTATAAGGCGGTCGGTACAGTTTTTGTTCACGAAGGCTTATCGTCGAGTTTTAAAAAGCGAGATTATAATTTCAAATCGAGTGGTATACTGGACAAACGCTGTGTGCCCCAAGATTCGCCTGTAGGGTGGATACGAACGAGGCAATAGAGGGAGCTTAAAAACATATCATGGTTAAGTTCTAAGTTAAAGTAATTTAAATTGCGAGGTAATGTCCCGACTTATCTTAATTAATGTCAACGAGAAAAGCAGTGGCAAGGAAGAAAGGAAGAAAGGCAAAGGAAAGAAAGGCAGGAATGTCAACCAGGCTGTGGCCTAGTTTTCGATCCCACACGTGGGGAACGGGGACAATGAAAAAAAAAAAATGAACACAGCAAAAGAAGGGTGTTGGGTTCGAAAACACCCGCAACCACTTGAAGAATGTGCGGTTTCATCATTGCCTCTACATTGCACCCTGATTCGACCAAGCGGCGGCGACCACGAGGCGGAGAGGCCACTCAGAGCCGAACCACGCTGACCCTGATATCACATGAAGTGTTTTCGCTCTGCGAGGAACTCGTGCCGTGGACATACGATATCCCAAGGGATCGCGCGGAGCTGCGTGACCGACAATGCCGGTGCACGCACGGGTGTGTTATGACGCCTTCGCAGGTGGCGCGATGTTTTCACCACAATGGAAAAGCACACCACATTGCGGAGTATCCCTTGAACTGAGGAGAATCCATTGAATTACGAAGAACAAGACAATGACCGTGCAAGACCGCAAGCGACGAAGGATCGCCTTGAGAGAGGCGGTTTTGCACCGGATAACTGGCCGGAATGAACACGGGCCGGAAATTTTCGCCTGCAGCCAATTTGAAGTTCACGAAAGGGGAAGTGCTGTTCTTTGATTGGGCTGCAGACAATCCTTTGTGTTTAGAAGGTCTATATATATCATCTTGTAAATACACTGTAAATAGAGCAGGAGACGTATTAAACACTCTCTTCTCTCAGATGTCGTGGTTGTCTGATCCTCAAGGTGCCAGCAGATAACGAGTTCGTCTTCCTTCCCCATGTCAGCGGCATCCATCTGCCGCTCAGCCAGCAAGGCAAACGTAAAGAAGATGAGGGGAGAACTTGACTAAGGGGAACGTAAAGACAAAGCGTAAAGAGGTGTGGCCAGCGTTACGACACTATAGAGGATAGAGTTCATTGACTTCATAGAGAGTAGTATTTTGTGCTACAATATTCGTGCAAGTTCGTTGTTTTTAGAAAGCACAGGAGCGCTTTTGTCGCCTTGTGCGTTAATGACGGACAAGCTTGAAAGCAAACTAATCACGGCTATCTCTGGCCAATCCCGCGGGATCTACAAACTCGGTGGAGCTACGAATGATGAAAATTTGTTCTCCTATAGCACAATATATGTCATATTCATTTGGCTGAATTTTTTTTGTCTTACCCACGTCGCCGCACGTACCAGTATAGTGGTTATAAGTACGGTTCAAGGACCTTGGACGCATGCAGACTGCATGTGAGGGAGTGAATAAAATTTACCATCCCTTCGTAAAGAAAGTTGAGACAAGCGCGAGAGCTTTCTCACATCAAAAGTGTGTCAAAGGTGCGTCAATACTTCAACTAAAAAAGTGCGTCCAACCGATCGTTAAGCCTTCAAAGCCCCAAATCGCCAACGAAAAACGAACCCGTACGACGTTTTTTTCGCGCACCAAATAAACGCACCTACGAACTATCTAAACGGATACCGATACATGGTTTATGAGACGAAGGTATAGATGGTATTCGTTGAAAAGTTCAGCGGTCAATTTCTTCGCTTGGCAACACTGAAAACGGCCACAGACATGGCCGATGCGTCACGGACCAACGTTTAAACGTTGCCACGAACATGGACAAGTACCGCCATCTTGCGGAGCCCGACGTAACGAGTGACGGCGCACTCACACGGTTGCATGGAGGAGAAGAGGGCTGCCTGATCTGGGGGCCATGCGCACAACGTCGCCTAGCAACAGACGCTTGGCCACAGATATGGCGGCGCACTCGCATGGTTGCCTGCATGCATTCCACGCCATTGAATACCGGTCATACTGTTGTACTTTTTCTTCATAATAGGTGCTTGTACTGGATTATCCAGAACAGTTTCTTTTTTTTTTGCGATTTTCAAGAAACCGTTTCGACACAATAGACGCCCGGTTTCCCACACGCGCCGTGTGTTCATGGATCCTATCGGGGCTTTTCGGTCGACCAACAGGTCTACGGGGAAATGCGTTAGTTTTTTAAGGGCGAAGCTCCTCTTCCTCGGGCCCTGTCCTGGCCGTACACGGCACATTGTACACGACACATTGATGATGATTGTGGCAGGATCCCCCTAGGGATTGGCCAACCAAAGATTGGCCGAAGAAGTCACAACGTTCGACGCGTTCGTTGCTACCCAGCAAGGAGGAGAGGAAGAAGAAGAGGTTGTCATTCGTCGCCTGCGAGCTGAAGACACGTACCGGGGGTATGCGACACAAGACGGTCTGCAGAAGGCGACGGCCAAGGTGGCTAAAATGTCCCACACCGAATTCGCCAACTTACCCATGGAGATTCTCATCGTCCCAAACAAGCCCTACATAATCACCACAAACATCGACGTCGTCGACGGGCTTGTCAACGGAGCGGTGGAAAGATTGACGTGTCGAGTCTTTATATGATGTGTGGGCGAATGTTTCACGGTTTTACCGATAAGCATTTTAGCTTCGCCCCTCTCATCATCATTCACTTCGTGGAGATGGCGAGATTTTCTTTACAGAACACCATCAGCCCCTCTAAAGAAGCGTTCGCTTTAATAAACCTTATGTAGCAGCAAAGGCGATCTTCTCGTGCTCTCCATCAGGTGGAAGGTGTCCTCAGTCCAAGATGCACGCTGGATGGCTAAGGTCACGCTGGTCAGCGGCTCCACAAACTACTGAGGTGTAATTTTAGTGAGGGAGGCGGAAAGCGGGTGTGTGTGGGCAAAGAACTGGTATGTAAAAGAGTGTGCTAGCTGTGGGCAGTGTTGACATGCAACACTTTTTAGGGGTGAAGCCCCTTAGGGGCTGGGGATGTTGGCGTCTCCTGTCGTCATCGTCGTAATCATCGTCTTATTTAATCACGCTACTAAAACACCTAAAAACTCGTTTACACATCGCATTAGAACATAGCGCGCACTAAAAAACACCGGGGCACTCGTTTACGCCTCGCGCTAAAGAGCTTCGTGCTTTAAAGACAAGAGACTTTCACAGCAAAGCTGTATATATACCTCTACCGCCCCCCTGCCCCCCAAGGGTTTAATCTCCGTTGGCAGAAACGACAAGGTGCCAAGAATACACTTATAAACTAGAGGCTTCACCCCTCCCCAGATTTCACGTTAGTGCAGATGGGCCCTGACTGTTTTTGTGTCACACAGATACCCGCCTATTCGCTATGAACCCACTGTAAGGTCGAAGGGGAAAGGGAGCACATATGCTGGAACGGGGAGTGGTCCGGATGCGATGCTGAGGCATAGGGGTAGAAAGTGAAAGTCTTCTGCTTCGCGCACGGGCGTGAGTATACAGACAGGCGGGTGGCCGTTTCAGGATTCCACGATTTTCAGCAATGGATGTATGTATACGTTCCAATATCGAATTTAGCGAATACAACACTACTGTGAATAACTAAAAAGCTCGCTTGGAGTCAGTGAACCGAATCTGTAATTATGGCGTCTCGGACATTGCAATATTAAATATGGCCAGAAATTTATAAAAGCGCCATTGTGAGCGAAGTAACGTTTGTTGTAAGCGAGGTGACAAGGTCTTTTGCTGTCACCTAGCTATTATGAGCAAGGTAATACAAAATCCTCTCGAACGGGCGGTCCGCGCGAATCACACGCGCTACGAACGGCGCAGTTATCCTTTGTAATGTGCAAGGGCCGAGAACCCTCGTTGCAGTGAGTGAAGAAATTCCGTGTCGGCATCTGGTTCCAATAGAGTGCTCGCAGTGCACTTGCTGAGGCTAGCTGCCAAACGAGCGCGGTCTTACCTGAGCACTTGGCCACATCTAATTACTCTCACCAGAACCAGTGCAGTTTCAGTGCAAGCACGCATTCACGGAGCCTCGCGGTCCTACAGCAGTATTTTATTTATTTATTTATTTATTTATTTATTTATTTATTTATTTATTTATTTATTTATTTATTTATTTCACCATACCTTACAGATTCCGAAGAGCATTGCGTGAGGGGGGAACAAAAATAAAACAAAAATATAGAGCGCAATACATTGGAATTCCATTGGGGTAGAGAATGAAAACAACAACGAAGCATCATGAATTTGGTAATGCAGGGTATTATGAACATCTTGGTATCAGGTGGGTAGAAAAGTAAAGCAGAAGCAATGCGATGTTACATAAAAACATAAAAACAAGTGACATAAAAAAAGACGTGTTTCAGGGGGGAAGCACCTAGGGCTCGGGCTGTCGGCGTCTCCTTTCGTCGTCGTCTCCTGTCGTCACAGTAAATCAAGTTGTCCAACGATGGTAAAAAAACAAGTGTATCATAGATAAAACCTGTACCAAATTAGCTAACATGATTTAAAGTAATTTAAAATACGGGAATAATCAGGGTTTAGTTGGATTAATAACATCAATTTTTTATACTCATTCTCAAAATTGGTTTCAAATGCCAGATTTTCTTCTGTAAAGCATACTTCTTAGCATGCTGCGGCGTGTGACACGAAGACAACTTAAGGCGAGTATGTTCTTCAATAACTGCTTAAACCCGGTTCAACACAAGAGAGGGCGCCACCGCCTCAAGAAGCGCGCGGTTGCTCCTCCCACCGGCGCATCTCCGGCGCACAATCAGCCCGCGCCGTGTGGCAAGAGAGAGGCAACGGCGCGCGTTGGCTGCAGAAGCGCTCTTTTCTGCGCTGAACTGCAAGCTCGCAAGGAGCGAGAATGCGCGCTCGCCCGCGAGAGAGAGAGAGAGAGAGAGAGAGATAGAGAGAGAGAGAGAGAGAGAGAGAGAGAGAGAGAGAGAGAGAGAGAGAGAGAGAGAGAGAGAGAGAGAGAACAACTTTATTTTGTGCCCGGTGGGAAAAGGAAGAGGTTGGAGATCCTCCTCGGTCTTCTTCCCCCTTTTAGGCGGCAGCCAGGAGTCCTTGGACCCTGGCGAGATACAACGCCGGCGGAGGGCAGGCCCATTAGCAGCGACTTTCATGTGGGAAACACCGCCGAACACTGCATGCTTCGCCCCTTCCCAGGTTTCACGTTAGCGGAGATGGCCCGGGATTTTTCAGGGGCGAAGTCCCATGGGGGCTCGGGATGTCGGCTTCTGCTGTCGTCGTCGTCGTTTCCTGTAGTCACGGTACTAAAACACCAGGACACTCGTTTCCCAACTCCTCGCGCTACAACGCTTCGAGCTTCAAAGACACGAGATTTTTACAGAAAAGTTGCATACCTCTACCCCCCTACGAACGGTTTCATCTCTATTGCCATAAACGCCAAAGCGCTAAGAATACACTAATACACAGCATGCTTCACCCCTCCTCAAGTTTCGCGTTAGTGTCGATGGCTCGTAATTTTTTTCTGTGTATAAATCAGTCCGCCGCACTCCCTATGAATGCCCATGGGCCGTTTGGATAAATAAATAAATAAATAAATAAATAAATAAATAAATAAATAAATAAATAAATAAATAAATAAATAAATAAATAAATAAATAAATAAATAAATAAATAAATAAATATTCAAGCACCTGAGCGCGTGCTAAGAGGAAATGTCCCATCGATCACTACAGACCACGAAGACAAAATGCGGGCTAGTTTAATTTTAAAGCACTAGCCTTCCGTAACTGACTACTTAACGTTATTTCAGCCGCGAAAAACGTTTTTTTTTTTCAATAAAAAAAGGTAAATATTGAGGAACACTTCATTTCCGTCGCCCACGACGTGAACAGCAACGCGATAGGAGGCGTATTAAACAGTGTGGTAATTGCGGGTTAGCATTCAAGTGATACAGTCACAGGGAACTAAAGGCCCCACTACAATCTCCCAGTCATGCCATCTTGGCGGTGGCTTTGTTGGGCGCAAGCCAAACGCACAAACGTCTTGTGAAGTCATAAGGACGTGGCGAGTAGTGGCGTGATGAGTCACCACTGCTCGAGCTGTTTTTTGCCGTATTTAGATATATAGTTGTGAGAATTCCGCTTTAAAGCGGCAGTATTCTTATTGCGGGAATCTAGTGTTTTGAATGAGCCAAACTAGTATTTATTCTTTATAGACCCTTTGAAGGATATTTGCGGCCCCTTCCCTAATGCAGCTACGCCTTGTCCAGATGGCCGAAGACGCCGCCAGAAACCTAAATCTTCTGGCGGACCAACGCGGCAGAGAGAGCCCAAGCTCTCTACTTCTGGGCGAACAAATCTCTCTGTCTCTCTGCTCATGTAACGGTATATATAGATGCAAATTGTAGAATGATGCAGTTGCGTTAGCAGTATTTCCTTGTAAGGGAGAGCGGTATACCTACCAGGAAAAAAAAGAAGGAAAGTGAAAACGCAACAAGGACCGAAAAGAAAGTTCGACAAATCAAACTAAAGTTATAGAGAGAGAGAAGAGAGAAAGAAAAAAAAGAGGTAGCGAGGGTAGAGAGAATGGGAAAATACAGAGAAGAGAGAGAAAAGAGAGAAAAGCAAGAGAGAACGTTTTTATCATTCTTCAATGGCAATGAACGCCAAGCTTCCCATCTATGGCGCGCTCTGAATGGTCCTCCGGTGTTTCCCTTCATTTACAGGAACATTGTGAAATGGCTGATCGTCGCGGTGGACGGCGAGGTCGAAGCAAACAGCGCATTGCTTGTGAAAGGAAAATAATTATGCGGTGTTTTATTTGACTATAGGCACTATAGGTGGCCTATACTCCCCTCCCTCACCACCTCAACGCAAAATATACGGTGCTACCCTTTTGGTTGCATGCTCGAAAAAGATTCGTTAAAGTTGTAACTGTGTAAAATGTTGCTGCGGCTATAATAAGTTATTGAAAAGGATAGCGGGGCTATTTTTTCTGTGGTTGTTCAATTGCAAAGAGCTCTATTGCAAAGTGTTGCGGTGCCGTTCCAGCCCTCAAGCGTACTGCGTGGGTCCTGTTTCCTCCTTGCGACGAGGTGTTAATTATAAGTACAATGACCCTTCGTTGCGTGTTCCCAGAACGCCTTGCGCGCCAATTTCGAACTCATGGTGCTTAGTTCGCGTTTTTTAGCTAATGTTTGCTGCTGCCCGCATTTATTGGTTGATCACCTGATTGCAAATGTCGTTCATTGGTACTGAAATTTCAGAAGTGGAATAAGTTTTGCCTCTCAGTGCTTCTTAGCTTTCGAGGTATTTTGTAATTTCTGTGTCGTTCTAACACCAAAGCCTTTGTTCCTTCCCAAACGGGGTTGAAGCCTGGTCAGGAGGGTAAACCTCCTTTTGTTGCCTGGCGAGCAGTACTGATGCTGTACAAGTGAAACAATACACACAGAATAAAACTACATCTATCCTCCGACCCTCTCATGTACTTCGTACCTAATTTCTTGTTTTAGCCCTTATTTTATTTTTAACAGCAGTGCTGTAAGTTTTTAAATCCGCCTGGATGTGAAAACCTACGGACGAAGTGATCCGTGCCTGCCAGTCATGGAGAACTTTCAGGGGCAAGTTTGGAAATCCGTGTTAGCTGCAATATCCGGGTCTTCGACGAAGGGAGAGGGGCCGCTAGCTGTGCGGTTTCTCCAGCCTTTCACCGCTCGGGCTAGCTGCGCCAATTTTTTATTATTATTATTTTTGACGTTTGAGCGGATTATCGACGTATACCAGATCATCGAATGCACGTGGTTTACTTTGATGACAAGAGCATGAAACCTTGTAACGACTTCTATGGAACATTTTTTTATGCTAATTCACAGTTTCTTGCATCATGATGAGCCTTTCGGCTCGACAGTGACAGTGACACTAACAAACCATACCTCAAGAAAGAAGTTAATGGTCCGGTAGGCGGCGTTCTTTGGTTCTCAAGATTTAGAGGAGAGACGGACAGTTCGAAGTAGTCATGCCACGCTCTAATATCACGCCGAGAGAGAGGGAGAGGCTGGGGCGAGGCGTGCTCCACGAGGTCCGTGACAGGACCGACCACTGCAGTCATTTCAAAAGAATCACTTGCGCGTCCGCTGGTTTACGGGTGAACCCTCGCCAGGGACATACGGAGCACCTCACGGGCGAGCGCGGAGGGCATCCCCGGACGGTCTAATCCCTTTGCGAGCCGCTGGGTCATCATCACGACGCCGGTGGCATCTCACGGGTCGACGCAACCGAGTCGCGTGCGTGCCTCGGTCGCTAAAAAAAACAGCGAACAACGCCGCCGGCGGTGGAGGCGCACGAGTCAAAACGGCTTCGATGGCCATAACGTGTGCTCGGCACGTGCAACACTCGAGTAGTCACGTGCGGGGTTCGCTCTTCCCGAATTGACGGTCGGGAGCGTCGCTCTCACCACTCCCGCACACACGGCAGTCTAATTCTGTGCAGGAAATGCGGAGGTTGTTGCGGAGATCGGGAGCGGCGCTGCAGCCTTTCGCGGCCGAGTCAAGACTGCAAACAGCGCGTACAGATCGGAAGCAAATATAGAGCCATTCATTTTTCAAGCCTTGATAACACATCGGCATGTTCCGGGCTTTTCTGCGCATGCGCGGTAAGACAGCCCTGCCAACTGCGCCAATGAACACAACCCAACGAAAAAAAAAAAAAATAACGGCTGCTCTCTTAATGAGAATTAGATGAAAAGATTTATAGTGTAGCCAACCGGACGCTCCTATGGTTGACCTCCGTGCCTTCGGTGTACTGTTTTTTTTAACTTCTTCATTCCTGTACGCATGAACAGTGGGTTAAAGCCAGAAGCATCGTCTTTTGTGTTTTCTTGCGACTTATAATTGCGTACAAAAACATAGCGTTCGTTTGCAGGCACGCTATACGTCCTTTTTTCCCTGATAAAGCCTATCGAATGCTACTCCTCGACTACAGCTTTAATACAAAGTCGTTCGAACAGAGGTAAGGTAATATGAAGTTCTAAATCCTTCAGTTTTTTTATAATTTACCCGCTTGTACGATCGGATCTACAAAGTCTCTGTGGAAGCGGGGAGAGTGGGGCGTTGACAACTTCGAAACGGCACGGGCAAAATAAAAGAGGCAGGAGACGTTACGTTACAGGAGACGCTACGCGGAGACTATCGTGGATAGCAGCTTCTCTACGGGCACCAAATCAAGACGGACCGCTTAAACGATGTAATTGAAATATTGAAATACTGCACACTGGAACTATTAAAATAGAAGAAAACTCCGGCAGCCACGCTTAACCCAGTCACACTCACTGCCGCCAGTTTCGTCGGTCTCTACTGCACAGAAGTTATGCAGAGGTTGCTGCGTGGAACCGAAGCTATCTGCTTCGGAATTGAGGGTTTCTCTGGTTTGGAAAAGCCACTCGAAGGAACGAAAAAAAAAAAGACTGCTCCAAGTAGTGGGGTAGGAAGGGGGATTCGCAAGCACGCGGTCCAAAGTGTGCGGAAGCAATGGAAGCCGTGGCGCTGCGGCAGGGAAAAACACGTGCGCACGCGGCTAAGGAGACATCATGCAAATCAGAGCCCGCGCGTAGTGCGCCGGGTTCGCGCGAATGGCAGAGCAGGAGCGGCGCACGTGACCGCGCGCTCGCCGTTTGAATAATACACGCGCGCTTCGTCGTCTCGAGGATGCTTCATCGTTTGGGTTGCCCGAGCACGCGTTCGCTCGCTTGCTCGCTGCATTCACGCCGGTTTAGGGAGACGTCGAAAGGGAGCGGCGGCGGGGATAAGGGAGGGGAAAGGGAAGGGACGGGCGGATTATATCGAGCGCCGCTCGCTGCCGTGAACGAGGACGCAACCTGGAGAGCGGCGAACGCGGTTGCGGTGTTGCCGACACGACTGTTTCAGGATGGGAGAAAGACGAACACGTTGCTTCGGCATGTGGCACTGTGGCTATAAGCATAACTGCCAGAAAAACAAAAAAGAAACAACTGAAATGAACGAAAGAAGGGGATGTGAAACAGAAGCAATGGCCTCGCAGGGGAATCGGCAAAGGGACGGAAGAGAAACAATTCGGCGGCCGGGAGGAAATAAGCGAAAGTGGCGCGAACGGCGAAGCAATCGCGCGGTTGCGTCGGCGTCGGAATCATCGCGCTAATGCATCGGCCCCGCCGGACGTGATTCGCAAGCAGTTGGTGCTCTCGCGAAGCGCAGGGGGAGAGGCAGGGCCACGTGGTTGCGCTAACGGTACTACTGCCCGGGAGAGGGAGCAGTGTAGACTCGGAGGGCTGTTCGTGCGCAGTCGCCGTTGTCGTTGCTTTGCGCCAATTTGTTTGCCTCGTCGCTGAGGTGAGCGCTCCGACGATCGCGACGTGTGAGCTATTGCGAGCCGAACCATGGGCGGTGTCCGAAACGCCGCGCGGTTTGCATAAGGTGCCGCGCGGTGAAGCCGACCCGCGGCGTCGTAAAACCAGGGGCAATCTAGAGATGCCGGCGTTCCTTTGGGGTGCGCGCGTGTATCACGCGGTCGCAAATCTTTGTACGTGATAGCCGTCTTTCGAGTCGCTTGTATAAGGACCTGCACGAAGAAGGGGTCGATATCCAAATTCAGATGCCCGGCTAAAGGGCTTAGTTGTTTTGGGTGTCTTCTTCTTCTCGCAGGCGGGTTGGTGGTTGGCGTGTTTATTCCTGTACAAAAATCATATCGGTCATATTTTTCGCCACGGGAAGAAGTACAGTTCTGAAAATTAATTTGCCACCTTATTATGCATGCACAACAGCAACTAACAACGGTTTGTTCACAAAGGACATTGTGTTACTGCTGAATCCGTACTCAGCGACGGATATTTTATTTGCTTGTAGTTGGCGGCTCTGGTGGGGTGAGGCCCTGTAAAGAGCTGGAAAAAAAAAAAAAAAAAAAAAACATCCCATCCAATGTTCAATAGTATTGGCTTTGGGGCTGTGCAGCATCCGCGGATAGCTGCGATGCTGTATAGCTTTTACGAGCCACGGCGAAGTTTTGAGGTGAAAAGTTCAGCCGCACTTTGGCGTAAAATTACTCCCTCTTCCTGGTGATATACGCGCTTAAAAAAAGAAGCGAAAAACCCCAAAGATGAAAAAATACCTCTCGCGAATGTGGGTAAAGAGGGTCTCGAAAACGTTGCTCTAAAAAATTGGCCACAAAAAAATTGGACCCCGAAAATGTGGTCCAGGAACGAAAAGATTAGGAAAAAAGGGAAGCGAAAGATTTCTTTCTCTGCGACGCCAAGGTCCGGATATGTAAGAGGCATGGCGTCCAAGGCTGTATACAAGGAAGCTACTGAGAACACAGAAACGGTGCCGTTTCCACTAAAGTGAAACGAGGGAGGGGCGAAGCATGGAGTGTATAAGTGTATTCTTGGCGCCTTGGCGTTTTTGCCCACGGAGGTGAAACCGTTGAGGCGTAGCGGTATACAGCTGTGCAGTAAAATTCTCGTGTCTTTGAAGTACGAAGCGTTCCAGTGCGAGGCTTTGGAAAGCGAGCGTCCCGGTGTGTTCTTTTAGTACGCGTTTTTGCCCACGGAGATGAAACTTTCTAGCGCGAGGCGTTGGAAAACAAGTGTCCCGGTGTGTTCTTATAGTGCGTGTTGCGCCCTAGCGCGAGCCGTTGGAAAGCGGGTGTCCCGGTGGTCTAGTGCAGTGACTACATGAAACGACGACGACGTCAGGAGACGCCGACAGCCCGAACCCCTCAGGCGCTTCGCCCCTAAAAAATTGGCGCAGCTTGAAATGGTGGTGCAATGCTGGAGAAACAACAGAACTCTCGCACCAGCTCTCCCTTCAGAGGAGACCCGGCTGCGGCGCCTCACAGGGATTTGCGAACTTGCCGCTGAGAGTTTTTCATGGATGGCAGGCCCGGATCGTTTTGTCCGCAGCCTTTCACATCTCTCACAAAGTGGACCGCGTTAGCACGCGTTAGAACCCATGGCAACCGGCTTCGCGAACTCGGCGTCTGTGTTCTCCACTTGAGGCACGGACGCACGTCAACTGTTTTCTTTATATTATTTTTGCGAGCTCCTCACGTGGCGTAAGCCTGGACGACACCGGACGCTTCTCACGAGGCGCACGCTCACGTGCGCTTGGTATTTTTCATCGGTATTTTTTTGCGAACAGTTTTCGCGAGCGTCATCGAACCAAGCTCCAGATTAGAAAGCTAAGATAAGAAAAAAATCGTATTGTTCAATAAACTGAATATGTAGAATCTTTCGTAGGTATGGTTGCGTTAAAATATGTTTCAGCTTTTTCTTACGCCGCACTTATTTTAGAATCGGAGAAGATGAATTTTGCATACCGATGCAAACATCCAAAGCTACCTTGGCCCGGGCAATGTCTCCGAATCTATTCTTTCGGGCACCATACCCCTCTTGCCTCCATACATTATCCGCTTCCGGTCAGAGGCAAACACTGCTGACCACTTAAAAGCACCCCGCTGGGATTTGGGCTACTTGAAATTCGGGACGTAAACTAGTCAACCGAAGATCGGGTGTAGGACGTTTTGCGGTGCGACCGGGGTGTTGTTCTTCGTGCGGCTTAGCTAGTTAACACACGGCCGCGAAAACGGAAAAGGTCGATCACTGCGCTGCGAATGGTTCTATCTCATCTGCAATTCGTTCCCGCTCATTTTCAAAACTTATCATTGCTCAGGACCTTGTCTCTCTCTTTTTCTTTCTTTGTTTCTTTCTTCCTTCCTTCCTTCCTTTGTTTCTTTCTCCTTCCCTCCCCCTTTCTCTCACTTTCTGTCTTCCTCTCCATCTTTTCTCTTTTGCTCGTTGTTTCTTTATTTCCTTCTTTCCCTTTCCATCCTTTTTTCTTTGTTCCTTCCTTTCTTGCTTACTCTATTTTTTTTCTCTTCTTTCTTTCCTTATTTCCTTGTTCCGGGAATGCGTTCGTCAGGCACGGTTTCAATAGCCAAAGTTAATTTATTTGCTGTGCGCCTGCCAAGATCTACGGAGGCGATTATCAGAGGAGCAATGCATCACTTACAAATACAAAGGGAGTGTGCTCGGCTGGTCGGAATAGGAGAAATTAATATTTATAGCTGAAACCGCGTCCTGGAGACCTTTGTCCTCAAGCGCAGGCAGTTCCCGGGAGAGCTCGTTTTTCAGATCAGGGAGCGATAACTTATGGAAAACTACTTGGCGCTGACACTTGACAAAAAACGCCTCGACAAAAAGTCGAAAGCTCTTGCGTAGCCTTCAAGAGCCTTAATATTGTTGATTTTACCTCGGTCATAAAAAACTGAAGGAAGTTCACACTAACGCGTAAGTCTTGAAGATACAGAAGCTGTACGCAACCTTCACTTCACTTCACTTCACTTCACTTCACTTCACTTTATTCCCTTAAAGACCCCACAGGGGGGTGTTACATAAATGGTGGGTTGTAAAAACATAGATACAAAAGCCACTGCAGGTTAACATTGCAGCTGTATAGACACACTTCGAATAAATGTGATGGACAGGTGACAACCATGACGACAGGTGACGACCAGGTGATCGATGACTATAACGACGGTTTAACTATTGCAGCCGATTTGCTTGTCATTCGCTGCCGCAACGACCTTTACTCTATCTTTGCTGCCATAATGGCGAAGAAGCAAATTGAAGAAGCAGAAGGAACGAACGCAATGCGCACACTTAAACTAGGCACCCGCAGGGGCAACGTGTGTTCTATCGCGTTTTCTGTGTCGAGCATGTGCCGTGATTCCTCTTGCCGCAGTCACAGCCGAGTGAGTGAGCCGTTCGACTCTTGGGTAATAACTTACGGTGGTAGCCGAGTGGGTACTACGACTGACTCTAACTCCGCTGATCTACCAGACATGAGCTTGAATGCTGTCCGTGATTTCTTTTCTTTATACTGTTATACTAAGTTTTGTGAAACGCCGGAATCAACGAATCGCTAAACAGCTTCGCTGCTAATAAACCTCGTTTGAAAGAAGGCTAGTCGTTCACTTACAACTTTGAGCGGTAGAGAGCATATGATTGCCGGAAGAAACCAGTGCCTACCCAGCATGAAGTACCGACAACGCATTGGTATAAATAGTAGAGGCTGCAATGTGCAGCAACGCCATAACCAGCGGTGCTATACCGTTGAAGCCTACTTGCGAAGCGGGGATTGAACGTTGGCTTTCCCGCTCAGCGGTGTCAGAGAAACAAATTAGCGACGCTAAGGAATCATTTGCGCTTTTTGCGTTGCTCTCTCAAATATAAGGACTTTAATAAGTTGATGTTTTTCCTCTGATAAGTCCCTCCGAGTCACTGAAAACATGTGTGATGTTATCTCGTCAGAAAATTCCGTGGAGATAGAATGCAGGGAGACAGCGTACACGAAAAAATCAAGACGGCAGGTAATAAAAATAAATCTCCAGGCGATTGCACAGGCGTAATACGATTATTCCGGGTTGGCTTGCCTTATTATAATGTTGCCATTATATCATTATACGTACCATTCAAAGTATAGTCGTACTTATCCAGAGCTGTAATAGTTAACGTCGTTATTAACGCTTTTTGGACCCTTCACTGCAGCAAAAGTGTATTTGTTGTGGAGCGTCCTTTAAATGCAAATTTATCGTGGCCTCTGTAGTGATGATAGCGGTGAGGACAGGATGAACTGGTGCATCTTCTGCTACCACAGCCAGTGCATTGAAGGTACGTGGTCGACAAAAACGCAGTAGGGTCACAGCACGAAGTAAATATATATGGGCCGTTTGTGTGTCTGCGAGCCCATGGAAGGACTAGCATCGCATCGAACTCGTTGGCAAGGATACGGCGAACAGCCGACCTTTTCCTCACAACAAGAACAACGGCAAGGACAACTATCGGTAACCAAAAGTCATTTTACCGTATTTTAAAAGCGGGACAGTTTCCGTTATTCCATATTCTCAATAAACACACGGGCCCTGGAGCCAGTAATTTATAAGTAAATTTTAACGGCAGAGCTCTGTTAGGGACTCGCAATGTCCGGTGATGACGTTCGTCACGTCAGGCGAAGGCACCCCGCTTGATGCCCGTCACGCTAGGCAAAGGTACCCTTCTTCTCCGACAGATGGCGCCACCGTCGCCACGGTCGTCCATGAGCGATCTGGGCACGTGGCGAGGTAGCATCCCACGTATATATGCACCGATAAAGTAGCGGATATTCGTGGATCAGCTTTGAGCACGTACATAGCGCGGCGAGTGGCGTTGTGAGCGACGTCTTGCCTCTGCGAAAGGTGTCCGTCAGCGTGCTGAAGTCAGCTCCGCTGTGTCAGGAGATTTTGGAGGCATGAAAATAGGTTAATTTTTTTTTAATACATGGCAAATACTCATCTCGAAATATCATTGCAGTTTCTGCGTCTATTGCTAATATTGTCCGCCCTACCATAAAACACACCTGCAGGAGCGTAGAGCTCCTTCTGCTTCAACTTTTTTGTGGAATACTCTGACTTCGCACATGAAATCCGGCATGCCATTTTACGCATCTAAAAAAAGAACTAACATATCTTCTTCTGGATGACTAGCGTTTTCTTTTTCAGTGTAATTTAGCAGTGTCTAAACCTGTCATTCGAGATGTGTGACGCCAGTGTTATTTGTTGTCATATTACGTAACTAAGAAGATAACTGGTATTTTTCTCGAGCAATTGTTGTCGCTGTTGCGCGAATGTTTATCTAGATACAAGCTTTGTACCGAATGCTTAATTTTGATCTAGTCATTGCGTAATTAATTAATGAAGCGTTACATTTTAACAACGCTGCTGTTTAAGCTGACGGTAGGGCCGGCAAACTTGCGCAGGAAAACCTCGCCAGGAGGGCCGGACTCGTGTCGCCACCTGTCGGAGGTGCAAAACAACTGGCACGGGCACGGCTTTGGAAACACGTCGCGGGGTGGCTCGCTCAATCGCTAGTTCCGACGGTGGGTGCAGTATTGACGGAACAATGATAAGAATGAACACCAAAATCAAAGAAGCCAAAGGGCCGAGAAGCGATAACGTTAATCAACTCCTTAATTAGCGTCCCACACGCCAGACCGCACTAGCCGAGCGGTGGCCACCGAACAAGTCCAAAAATGTTGAGCAGACACTAGTCCCGTTGCGCCCTCCGCTACTCTTGGAGTTTCATTCTAAAGCCGGTGGGCACCCGTGCATTTTACATACTTTAATGAAAGAGTGTTCATTGCTCTTTAGGGGGCTAACTACGACGCGGCGCAGAAAACTTGGCCGAGTCTCCAAGCATAACCACGCATAAACTTAGCTGAACCATGAATAAGCTATGTGGGGCCGCCAGCTTTGCTGTTTGCCCTCTTTTCACGCCACTAGTGCGAATCAGCCCCAATTTCTTTTTTTTTGGTGTTTGCACTTTGTGTTTATGCATTGTAAAATGCTCATCGAGCGTCCCGTGACAGTCACGTGACTATGGGACCTTCGTACGTATATATAATGAATTGTAACCCCCTTTTCACGACAAATAAACTTCACCACGTCACCATTTATTGGCGCACTCGAGAACACCAACGTTACTCCACAGACGGTAAACGTTGAACCTCGTCCGGGAGCTTAAACGTGGGCTGATGGTTTCATTGCACCACTTCTTTGAAGTCTGCACCGTGAGAAACGCACGCACGGAATCGATGAAATGCCTGGAACTAACAATACGCACGACGCTTGACACTAAACCTTTTACACCCTTTTAGCCAAAAAGGGTGTAGCATAAGTGGAAAAAGGGTTCTGAAAGGCCTTTACACTCTTTTTCTTGAGTCTCAACACCCTTTTCCTGAGCTACACCCTTTTTGTTGGGAAAAAAGGGTGTTGATCAACTTCAACACCCTTTGGTTTTTCTTACGGTGTTGAAAGGGTGTGGAAAAGGTGTTCAGCTGTTCACTGAATAAGTCCATGCTTGGATGAATAATTGCACTGTAAAGAAGAAGACATCCCCTCATATGCTCCTCTACTGACAGGAAATTTTTAAATTTTAAAAATTTTCAGACTAGTGCTGCATTTGCTACCTCCAGGTATTAAAAACGTCGGGCATACTGGGACAAGTAACTTGTTAGTGTTCCGTTAGTGAATGCCACGACCCCTTTTTTTAATGTTAAGAGATGTATATTTAAATTTCGCGCGCTTTTACAACCCTGGTGGAGCAAAATGGAAGCTTGATTCCGCACCCTGAAAGACGGCCGCGTATTCGGCTGAAGCGGTGCAGCGTGCGGCATCGTCGCACACCGCACACGCTCGGGATCAAAAGCAGGGCGAAGACGGCGGCTACAAGGTCGCGATAGCGCCGTCTTCGATGCGATCTCGCCGCGACCGCGGCGAGGATGTTGCGCAATGCGGGAGACGCCACAGCCAGTTTATTCGTCGTGGTCGGTTTTACACGGCGTCCCTGGCCTTCGCACAACCCCGGGGCGGAATCGAGGCGAAGCAGCGGCCGTATTCTCCTGCCGGGAACGCGCACTGCGCCACGGTCAGGGTCAAGGAAGAAAAGAGTAGAGCACCAAGGCCTCGCCGAAGAAGAAGCAGCGCCCATTTTTTTTCCCCTTCGCCGGCCGTTTTTCCTCAAATGTAGCACTCGACTCGCTGGAAATTAAACGCGCTGCGCTATATAAAGCGTGCGGTGGCGCTCAGTGGGCCAGTATTTAAAGGACATTAAGAAGCCGGATAGTGTTTCTCAGATACAGTGGGTTTTTTATGGACGTTCCTGTGTCTCGCGAAACAAGAATATACGGATTGTACGATCGCGTGGCTTTAATGGCGTGCTGCTACCATTCGGTTCTGCGGAACTCTTTTTCTTTTATTATATTTTAATTTTCAAGGACGGGCACGCAGCAATTTTTATACGTCTTGGTGGCTAAGCATTTAATGCCGCTCTAACGGGTGAGCTCCGGCGTTTTAAGCTGCCAATGTGCGGTTGCGCGAACGAGTGCATGATGCGGAAGTTTAACCTTAAGCAGCGACTCAAGAAATAGGAAACGCCCTCGTCGGAGAGGCACGCAGCAAGGCTCACTCACCGTGATTGGACGACCGCGGCTCCTGTGCTGTCGTCACCGCCAGCCTTCCTGCAACACACAAAAATGTTAAGATTACCAAACGAAACGCCTAACCAATAAAGTGAGGGACTCAGGCTATTATTGTAACCATCCTTATCTTGCGTAACCACCACAACTAGCACAGCTGACCTGGTCACTCCAGTCAAAATTAACTCTCTCTCTCTCTCTCTCTCTCTCTCTCTCTCTCTCTCTCTCTCTCTCTCTCTCTCTCTCTATGGCTATTTTATACGAAGGCAAATAACATTAACAATTTCTCCATTTTGCTTTGAGACAAACTCGTCAGATGGCACCACATTTGAACCTCGTTATAACGAACGCTGATACAGCAAATTATCGTCTATAGCGAACTAAATACGAAGCTTGGTTGGCCACGCTTTATTTCTGTGACACTTATTCTTTTTATAACGAAACCGAAACTGCGAGAGCCGCACGCGATATCGGCTATAACGAAGAACTATTGGAGAAAGGCTAATAGGGTACTTGGAAACACTCCCGACGCCCAAAACTGCGGAAGTAGAAAAGGCCCTTTCGTGAGTGTACATAGTGCGAAACTTCATCCTGCTCAGTGTTCTGAAAAGCCACCTGACGTCGATAACATCCAACTTCGAAAAACAAGAACGCAAGCCTGTTTTTTCACATAGACGTAGATCTGTTGTAATTTCACGTTCCCATGCTCTGGTACATTTCGTTTGAGATACCACGAGGGCACAGGGGTAATGATAACCTGCTAATGCTAAGTTCGAAGCTTAGCATATAGCACTACTCTATAACTTCTACGCTTCCAATTCATATTTTTGTGAAGCGGGAGCATCAGATCCTCAAAGCATATCCTCAAACCATTGTAGGTCCTGTGCTGTTATTTATTTCAGTTCGGGTGGTTTTGTATGCTTTAAGGACGCTTATACTGTGATATAAGCCCCATAGCAAGCTCAGACGACGGCTGGCTGTATTGACCAGGAAACGCAAATACGCCACCGGGAATTAGTGGGCCCGTTCGATTCACCTGCAATTCGAGAACCAGTGCAGGCGGTGCAGCACTCTGCCATTCGTTTCACTGGTGCAGCTCGCGGCACCTGCACTCCCTGCCAAGGAGGTGCAGAAGCAGACGAAAAAAGTGCAGGCCTGGTTCCGTCGATTATTCAGGATGACGGAACCGGCTTTGCACCGCTGTGAACTGCAGGTTCAAGGGGTGCAGGCTGAATCGAACGGACAAAGGAATTGGTCTCTCGCCACCGCACCGGCCAAGCAGCTCTTCCCACTCCACGCTGTAAAAAACGGATCCCACCGGAAAGGGTTCCGTAAAAAAAAAAAAAAAGAGGCCTCTCCGGTAAATTCGCTGCCGCTTCCGGTTTTTCGCTTACTACGGAACGCCTTCCGTTGGGACTCGTTTTGCAGCGCAGAGATGAGGAAAAGAGTTTATCATCCATTCGTAGAGAAAGTTGAGAGAAGCGTGAAAGCTAAAAGTGCGTCCGATCAATTGTCAAACCTTAAAAGACCCAAGTCGCAAATGAAGAACGAACTCATGCGATAATTTTTCACGCACTAATTCAACGCGTGTACGAATGATCTAAATGTATACCGGTACGTGGTTTATAAGATAAAGGTATACCATTGAACTCCTTCTTCATGACTGATGCGTATATCGTCTTATCTAGAACCGTTACTTTTTCGCGATTTTCAAGTCACCGTTTTGACACAACGGAAGACCCCCGGTTTCACGCACGCGCCGTGTGAACACGGATCTTGTCGGATATTCCCGGTCGACCAACCGGTCTATAGGGAAAAGCATTAGTTTTTTTTTTTTTTTTTTGACATGACGCCATGGGTCCCACTAAGAAAGCTTTCGCCTTAAAAAGCAGGCTGAAGCCAGCGGTACAGGGTGGACGGCGCCCACGAGGGTGCGGTTGCTTCACAATTAAAGATAAAACTAAAGAAAAGCTCTAAGCCAAAACTTGAAAATGCCTAACGAAACCCTGGAAACAACACTACAAATGATGCTGCGTGTGAAGTCACGCGCTGGTGTGAATACACGTAATTATTTTCTCCTGAGCTTGTGGGAGGGGCGTTTTGGAGTTATTATTTAAGCGACTGAAACGGAACCCTCGTCGTGACACGCCCGATATACTAGCGGGAGCCCCGTCTCTTTAGGTTTTCGTCCGGAGAGGCATTAAAAAAAAGGCAAGGCCGATAAACGTGGTTTGATAAGATCGTCATCGTCCGTCTGCACGCATCTTGCATCAACAGGCGGATGGTAGAGACAGGATACCTCGAAGCTCAGACTATTTCGAGCGATAACTGAGAAAAGCGCTGTACTAATCAACGCGTACTAATTTTGTAATCTAGCGGTAATCTAACCAGGCAACACGTGTTCGTCTTTCGTTCCAGCGCACGCAAATTTTGCCTGTTTCGTGCCCCTACCATTACTTCGCTTATGCAGCGAGGAAGATAACTAATGCCGGACGTTCTTAAATAGAGTCTTCCAACTCTTTTTCCCATAACCTGCACTGTATTCGGGTGGGGATGGAGGGTGGGGGCAGTTCTGTAGAAGCTGACAGGAATATGAATAAGTTCGTTCGGAGAGCACGCGGTAGCCCGAACTCCTCACGAGCTGCCCTAGGCAATGGCTTCCGGTTATAGCAAAAAAAAAAAAAAAAAAAGAAGAAGAAGAAGGAGAAAAAGAGGAAACATATTGGCAGGAAAGTCTGCGGGCTACCGCTTTCCACCGACTCCATCATACATCTTCTTATACGCCCAGGCCCACGAAAACGATGGCTTGTACACACATCCACACACAACCGACCGACCTCCCCCCGCCGCTTGCTTGCTTCTACACGTGGTTACGTATGTGGCGGAGGCTCGATCGGGCTACAGAGTTACGTTGAATTTGGCGCCCTGGTGCAGATGAAACCGCCAGAGTGAATCCGGTTTGCGTCCCACCGCTTGCGCTAGCCCGTTGGAGGAACGCAGCAGCGCGTCAGGTTAGAGGGCTTCCTAGACCTGACCTTCAGGAGCAGGGGTGGCTACATATACTTAACGATTCTGCGTCTAAAAATTCATTTCTCATGCCATGTGGATGTGCGAATACTTTGTTTTTGCTTGCCTGTGAGTATCTCTAAATGTAATCGTCTACAAGAGAACGTTTTGAATAGCACCTGCGCAGCATTTTTCTTCAGGACTCGTATTTCTTTTTATACTCAAACAACCTTTTGTGTTCGAAAATGTATTGAAGGCCAAACACGTTTATTTAGGGACGTGGTGCAATGGCACCATGGGTGAGACTGTGCTCTCCAGTTTTGTCTTCATACTACGGTTATTATTTAAAAATCAGTAAGTAACCTCGCAATTTTATCCTAAGCGTGCAATATCGACGAGCCACATCTTCATCACCACCACAAACGTGAGTTGCACACTTCTTGCGCACAAGACGACGACCCTTCCGCAAACGAAGGCGCAAACGTCGAGGAAATGCACGACGACATGGAAGCCGAGAACGAGCCCGTCAAGAGGAGGCGCGCGCTCAAGTCGAAGGCGCGAGACGACGCGCGGCAACAGTATGTAACGAGGGAAGAGCTCCAAAGCTACCAAGACGCCACCAATAGACAGTTTGATACGCTCAACACCCGGCTATCGGCAGTGGAAGCGGCCCAGGCGGAGATGCTGTCGAGCTTCAAAGCCCGGTCCGACAAGATAGAGAACATGTTAGCGGCCCTGTGCAAGAAGCTCACGTCGCGATCGCGCTCAACAACACCGTCACCCAGACCGTCCCCGTAATGACAACGACGACGACGCAACCGAAACAACACGACCTCCTCGTATGGCAGTGGAACATCAACGGCCTGCGAGGGAGGAAGGCGACGCTCGCGCAATACGTCACGCAAGCGGAACGCCGACCGGACGTGATCTTGCTGCAAGAGACTCACAGCGAACACGCCCCGACACTGCCGGGGTACCGCACCTACGCCCTAGCACACCCCAAGGGCCCGGAACGCGGAGCCCGAGTGAGCGGCGGGGTCTGCACGTTCGTCAAGAAAGGCATAACAAGCCTGGAGCATACGCTCGCGCACACCGCGAACGTCGAGCACCTAACCGTGGAGCTGGTGGTAGGCCGCGGCAGCAAGAAGGAGCACGTCTACGTCACCAACGCATACGCGAAACCCCGGTACGCGCAACAACGATATGGAACAATCGTGGGGAAGCTCAAGCGGCTTGCCGAAGACCACACGACGCTGCTCTGCGGCGACTTTAACGCGCCGCACACGGAATGGGGCTACGGCCACGACACGGCAAAAGGAAAGAGTCTGCTGACGGAAACGCAAGCGGCCGGCTACCACCTCGTCAACGACGTTTCCATCCCGACCAGACACGCCCCGACGTCGGTGCACCGGGACACCAACCCGGACCTCGCCTTCAGTAACAACGCGAAGGTGAAGTGGAGAAACACCACCGAGACGCTCGGCAGCGACCACTGTCTCCTCGAGCTAACCGTTCCGTTAAAAGGCAGGGCGAGCCCCAAACGCACACACAAGCACACAGACTGGAACGCATTCCGGACCAACCTCGCGAACGTACCCAGCGTCATAGACGACATAGAGAGGTGGACGGAGGCGATCCGCCGGGAAGCAAAGAGGGCCACCACCGAGCTGGAAGCCGAGGACGAAGTCAACGAGGTAGACAGCCGGCTCGCGCACCTCATCGAGGCGCGCGACTCGTTGAAACACCGATGGCGAACTCAGAAGCGCAACCGAACGCTTCGCAAGCGCGTGGCGCTCCTTAACAAGGAAATCGAAAAGCACTGCGCAGCGCTCAACCGCCAACGTTGGCACGCCGTATGCCAAGAGGCCGACGGACAGTTACACAAGAGTAGGACTTGGAAGCTGCTGCGCCACCTCCTCGACGAGAGTAAGACCAAAGGGGAGCAGCAGCACGTCCTGGCCCGCACCCTCCTCAAGGCTCGCAGGGAGCTAGGGGACGACGAGGTGCGGCGCAGACTGGACGCTAAGTACCTGCCGGCCACGCCGCCGACTCCGCTACCGGACTACGAGGGCGAGCCCAACGAGGCGCTCGACGCCGACATCGAAGAGTGGGAGGTGCGTGCGGTCCTGCAAAAGCTCAACGGCAAGTCGGCGGCCGGCCCGGACGGCGTGTCCAACAAGGAACTACGAAACCTGAGCGACGAGGCCATCACCGCGCTCACGACGTTCTACAACGCGTGCTGGCGGAGCGGCACCCTACCCCCCAAGTGGAAGGAGGCTCGCACGGTCCTAATACCCAAGCCGGGCAAGCCGCCAGACATCGAGAACCTGCGTCCCATCTCGGTCACGTCGTGTGTGGGCAAGGTGCTGGAGCATGTACTACTTAACCGATGGCAAAGGTATCTCGAGGACGGCGAGCACTATCCCAACACGATGCTCGGCTTCCGTGCGGGCCTCAGCACGCAAGACGCCATGCTGCTTCTCAAGCACGATATTATTGATAATAAGAGATCCGTCGACAACGCCGCCGTCCTGGGCCTGGACCTAAAAGGCGCCTTCGACAACGTTCGCCACGACGCCATACTACGGCAGGTGTCCCGCCTCAACATGGGAAGGAGGACGTTTGCCTACATTAGAGACTTTCTCACGGCACGCACAACGACCATCGTGGCCGGAGACTTAGAACTACCAACGAAAACGTTGGGCAGCGTGGGCACGCCGCAAGGAGCGGTGATCTCTCCGACGCTGTTCAACCTGGTGATGATCGGGGTTGCGGAACGCCTCGGCAGCGCCCCCAACGTCAACCACACAATCTACGCCGACGACATCACCATCTGGGTGCCGGGCGGCAGCGACGGAGAGATCGAAGACTCGCTCCAGTGCGCGGTGAAAGCGGTCGAAGACCAGCTCGAGGGAACGGGGCTGCAATGCTCCCCCGCCAAGTCGGAACTACTAATCCTGAAGGCCCCGCGAAGCCCCAAGAACGGGAAGGCGGCAAACATCCAAGTGCGCACGGGCGACGGGTCGGCCATACCCGAGGTAGAGACCATCAGAGTCCTCGGACTACACATCCACGAACACCGACGCAACGCTCACACCGTCAAGCTACTGCAAATCAAAGCAAGCCGAGCACTCGGCCTCGTCAAGAAGATTGCGAACAGGCACGCCGGCATGAAGGAACGCAGCACGCTGAGGCTGGTCCAGTCGTTCGTCATAAGCCACCTGGCGTACGTGGCCGCCTTTCACAACTGGACCACGGCCGAACGCAATAAGCTCGACGCTCTCATACGCCGGGCATACAAAGCTGCGCTGGGCTTATACACCCACACAAATACACAGAACATGCTCGACTTAGGCTTGCACAACACGCTGAGCGAGATCATAGAGGCGCAAGCAACGGCGCAGATAGCCAGACTGGAAACGACGCGCACGGGCAGGGCCATCCTTGTCGCGGTAGGACACGAAACGAGGCTGCGGGAGAGCAAGAGGCGGCTGCCGCTGGCGCGCGAGGCCCGCGACAGCATCCGCGTCGCACCGATCCCACGGCACATGGATCCAACAGAGAACCATGAGCGTCGCCTGGCCAGGGCTCGCACCCTGGCAGAGACGTACGATGACGACGCCGGCGCCATGTACGTCGACGTGGCCCGATACCCCGACAACCGCCGACATGCCTACACGGCGGCGGTCGTGCAAGCAACCACCGGCAGAGTCGTCGCGGCGTGCAGCGTGCGTGTCGAGACGGCCACGGAAGCGGAGGAAACGGCCATAGCGCTGGCGGCAACCGCCAGAGGATGCACGACGGTGCTAAGTGACTCGAGGGAGGCAATCGCCAATTTCGCAAGGAACCAAGTGTGTGTGAACGCAGTGAGGGTGTGCGGAGCCCTGGACTCGCGGATGCCGATAACCTTGCGATGGTTCCCGGCCCACATGGGCAGCGTGGGACCCGTTCGCAACCGCAACGGGGACGCGGACAGGGCGGCGAGGGCGCTAACCGGACGCCCCGTCGGCCGGCGCGCCGCGTCACCTCGTGCGGCCAAAGAAAACAACGACGCCAGAGACGACAACGACAACGCAGAAGACGAGGGGGTGGAAGAACAGGAGCCCGCCCCGATTACAACGTATGGAGGGGTCCTGGAATGGCACAGGGAGCAACGTAAACGCTACCCTGCGCCGCACCCGGACCTCACCCGGCAGGAGGCGGCGCTCCTCCGACAACTCCAAGTGGGAGCGACGTGGACCCCGGTGTGGGCCGTGCATGTCACGCCCGAACGATACATAACGGACCAGTGTGCGGTGTGCGGGGCCGCGAGGGCGACCATGACCCACATGATGTGGGATTGCAACGACGCGGAAGCGGGAACGAATATACTACCGCCCCATCTCGCGCTTGCGGTGCGAGAGACGGACAAGGACACACAGAAAGCCGCCGCGCAGTTTGCGCTGGCGGCGATCACACGCCAGCAGTCGCGGCCGGCACCCCCCTCCTAGCGAGGGAGTGAGAGCCACCGTGACCTTTTAGCCGGCGAGTAAAGATGTTGTTTCCCCCCCCCCCTTCTTGCAACAACTTTGCCTTGCTATCTTAATAAGCTCCTGAAGTCGATATCGACCCGCCGCGGTGGCTCAGTGGCTAAGGCGTTGCGCTGCTGAGCACGAGCTCGCGGGTTCGATTCCCGGCCGCGGCGGCCGCTTTTCTGATGGAGGCGAAAAGCAAAAACGCCCGTGTGTTCGAGATTTCGGCGCACGTTAAAGATCCCCAGGTGGTCAAAATTAATCCGGAGCCCTCCACTACGGCGCGCCTCATCGCCAGCGTTGCGTCGGCGCGTTAAATCCTACAATCAATCAAATCAAATCAATCAAGTCGATATCGAGGCTAAGATGCATTCAGACAAAACCCAGAACGGCGTGCGAACAGGTTGGCTAAAAAAAACATAATCTTTCGCGGCACCCAGCCCACTGTAAGTTATTATTAACACTTACTTTTGCACTTTATTACGCGATGTTTGTAAACTTGTTTAGTATCGTCTATTACAATGCCCGACACCCCCCTGTACCACAGGCGTTCCTTTTCTCTGCATTATCAACACCTGCTCTTGTCTATCGGCAAGTTCGGCGGTCACGTGCCTGATAAAGGCTGCATTGCTTCCAACATTGCCAATACCACACATACATCAGTGACGTCCTTACTAAGCGAGACTCGCATGGAAATGCCAACTGGGAGTCGGCATCTTGTCAACCATCGGTTGCCTTCAAATGTAAAATCCAATGGGCCGCATACAAAATTGTTGGGGAACGCTCGAGTGGTACGTGAAAGCCACTTCCTGAAGAAATCTGGCGGTGAACGATAGTTCACTATAGTACATCAGGCCTCGTGTGCAGCTTTCCGGCTCATCGCAGTTATTTCACAAGTGACAACCCTGGAGATATTCAGTGCAATGCAAGATATCCTTGCACCGGTTATGTTACTGGCGAAAGCTTCCGTTGCACGCAATCACAAGTTTAGCAGGTAGGTCTACCAGGTTTCCAGAGCCCGTGAAACTACCCCATTGAAATGTATGGGCCGTAACTTTTGACTGCGAATTACACTAAAAATATTCGAAGTTCCGCTGAATCTTTTCACAGTATTTATATCCAAGGCGACTCCGTACTCTGTGCGAAATATTACTTTCTTGCAGTGGTTTTAACTTATTCTGAATTTTGAGGGAGAAAGCTGGGGATATAAGCGTTTGCTGTACGCAACCTGGACGTTTCTTATATAGATTTATTTCTGAAAATGTGAATTTTCAGAATATCAAATACGTTTTTTTTAAGGAATTGTGAAATTCGGTGCACACAGTCCCGCTACGGCGGTGGTTGATACGCTTGCCAGCGATGCCTCTCGTCGTTCGTTATCATCCGGCGCGTAATTTTGCCCGGCGGTGCGTTGGGGCACAACCATCGATAAATTAATGATAGACTCTGTACAAGTAACGAATGCGGCCGCCGACACAAAAATACCAATGATTAACATCCAACCGGCCCCTCTCAATGCATCGCGCACGACGCAACAGCCGCACGCACGACGCGGCACCGACAGAAGCCGTCCGTGCTGCTTCTTCCTACACGCCGTAACCGAGTTCGAGCGTGCAGGCTGTAAAAGCCGCGGCAACCGAAACGACCTGTTACGCGAGGTTTCATTACCCGTGATTGTCCCGGGCCATCACGATCCGTCGGGGAACCTATAATACCACGCGTCCTACCAAGTGTACTACATCATAAACACACATGCAACCCGCACGAGCACGCCACAATCGCTGCCGGCGCAAGCGACCGTGGCGCGCGGGGCGGACCGATCACGAACTACGATCCGCTCGCGGCACGAGCTCCCCGCTTACACTGACGCCTAGCGGCGGGGTAAAGCGAGGCTGCACGGGACGCTGAGTCGCCGCTTCTTGCCTTCTTGGCCGACGGTTCTTTTTTACCCCTCTCTCCCTTCACTAGTTTCTATCTGTGAGTACAAAAGAGCACGCGTGCGTGTGAACAAGCGCGTGTATATGTAAGTATACTTACGCGCTGTAGACAATTTCGTGCGGCGCATCGGAAACTTCTTGCTCGCATAAGCGATCAGATTCAAAATTCGACACTTTGCGGCGCGCGCTCGTCGTTACATATTAATAACGCCCGTGAACAGGATCTGCGTTCTGAGGCCGGTCACGAATTTCCCTCGGAAAGGGTGGAGAGAAGAAAAAAAATACTCTGAGGAAGTGAGAAATGGCCGAACCGCTAGCTGTGTGTATGCTTTGGAAACACGAAGCTGACTTTTCTGACACTCCTGCGTATTGAGTAAGCAGTTTCGCAACCGAGGATATGGAAGGCGAGACGTGAAATATGGGGAACATATGCACAACGTATTCATTGAGACGCGCGGCTCGAATAAGCAATGTCGGGAAGTGGGATTTAATTTATGAAGACACGGAATATCGGACACGTCCCATTATTCGCGCCGCCGGCCAAGTAAGAGTGCGGAAAATAATTTAATTTATTAGGAGACAGAACATAAGACACCGCTCGTTATTCGCGCCATTCCCAGAGGAAAAAAAAAGGATGCCATAAAATGCAAAAAAGCTTTTTTTTCTTCTTCAGATTTGTTGAGGGTGATATCCAACTTCGACAAATCTCCCAACTGTGTGAATCTCGTGTGAAGGACTGTCGTTTCGTTCAGTATGCATCTTATTTTAAGGCGGAACCTGCGTTGTCGTCGTGCGGTAAGAAAAATGGCCGCCGCTCCAAACGAGCGTATAACAAAAATTGGTGCAGCTTGCACTAATGGTGCAAGCCTGGAGAAACAGCGGAGCTGGGGGTTGACCTAGCGTCTTCCGGTTTTACTAAGTTCTGCTAAGTTTTGCTCGGCTCTGCTAAGTTTTGTTAGCTTTTGCGATGTTGTTGCTAGGCTAGGCCAAGTGTTGGGGGTGAGGCTAAGCTTAGCGGAATTTTACAAGGCCGTTCCAGTCGGTCCCCTACCCTGACAGCGGATCCTAGGGGGAAGGACCTAGGTTGACTCCTAGCTCCACTTTTTTTTTTTCAGCCTTGCACCAATGGTGCAAGCTATGACATTTTTATTTGCGTTTTAGTAGCTCAAGAAAGACTACCACCTTTAAGATGGTACAACAAAGGGTGCGCGTACGCATATTCCCCGTGTGCTCACACCCGCGCAGGCGCGAAAGCAGGCTTCACTGTTATAATACCCCATCCGAGGTGGTGCCCCATTTACAGGCAGAGGCATTTTTTTCTTTCATTTTTTTTTGCCAACGCCACCGGACCAAGCTCAAGCTTAAACAGCTGCGACGCAGTCCATATGGGAATTGAGCCCCGGGTCTCCAAAGTAGGATCCCAGTTAGTTACCACAACGCTGCGTGAGCACATTGTTTGCGGCAATTATGAGTTAGCCTAGTGCGCCCGATGCTGACGTCATATCACGTGACAGGTGAGCGTGACGGCCCGTAAGTAGAACAGATGCACTCCAGCCATGGCGGACTCTGATTCTGGGGAAGGTGCGTAGCGGCGTCAGTGTGCGTGAAAAATTATTTGGCGCCAAAGAAAGCAAGAAACTAAAGCGAAAAAAGACGCAAACACGATGAAGCAGTAAAGAAGTCTTTTATAAGTATCGCCGGGGAAGCCCTCAAAGCCCACACGCGGATTTATGTGTCCCGAGGACTTTTTTTTCGTGTATGAAGATTTTAATATAAAGAACCCAGTTAAGTAGAGCTTATGTGCTCCACTTAACTTGGTTTCTTAACCGGGTTTCTTGCCCCTGGTTCGTGCTCAAGTCCCAAGCTCCTTTCGTGAGGAAGACGAAAATGCCGGTGTGTTCTGTAACTGCGCTATCACCATCTGAATCACAGGCTGTTTGAAACACAAGATACACACCGAGACGTTCGTTTTCCAACGCCTCGCACAACAGAATTTGTCGCGCTTCTGTTGTTTCTGTTTCTTTTTCTGTTTATGTTTCGGTTTCGGTTTCGGTTTCTGTTGACGGACAGCAAAAATACATTGAACCCAAGCCACATAATCTTCGCCTAAAGCTTAGAGGAAGTTGAAACTTCGCCCATAAGAACAGAACGTGGTAGTCGAGCAAGGGTAGGCGTAGATGCGTCCTCCGCACTCGCAGATCCGCACTGCAGACAGCACCGCATTCGCTGCACACATGTTCTCTCCCGGCGGCCTAGCGGACCAACCACTACGTCCACACTGCGGCACGGGCTCCGCTAGTGCCGGGAACTTTCCACTCCTTCAAAGGATTAGTTAATATTTCCTGGTCCCGTAACTAAAGCCGGCATTACTTGTGGCCAGTCAACATGATTTCCGTTTTTGGAACCCATATATAGCTCGTAATCGATCCGCAGAACCGACAAGTCCGCTTTATTTTATATGTCTGTACTAAAACTGTCCACGAACGCGTGCACGCACTCATAAAAATTTGAGGATCGGTCGGTTAAGGATTGATGGGAGCATCGATGCCTAACGCTAAAGAAAGGCGGCATTGAGCTCGCAATGGGCGAGCGATGTTGAAGGTACCATTACGACAAAATACAAGTTTGGGTCTTTATTCATTCTTTATTCAAAAAAAAAAAAAAACCTTACAGGCCCCAGAACAGGGCATTGGGTAAGGGGGGAAATCGGGAAAGTACAGGACATATAACATACAGTTTACAGGCAGGGTCAGTGCGCAACAACAAAAAATATAAATGAAATCACATATATCGTGGTACAGGGTGGGGTAAATTTGAAGATACACCATTTGCTCACTTGAACATGGCGAAAGAGGGATACATTTTCAACAAATAAAGGACAAGAAAAATATAAATCGCCATAATACACAATGCACTCAGAATTCAGGAACATGGTCACATGGTGAAGAGAGTGAGGAGCTGACGGCGAAATGTATCGGGATTAGATATGGTCGTTCTCAAGATTGCTAAGTATGAATTATAATCATGTTAACTTTGACAAATTTGGATCAGTTAAGCTAGATAATAAAAAAAATTCAAGCAGTTCCACTCAACATGAAAGCTGTAGAAGTGCGGAGCATTCATTCGCAAAGTGGGGCTATGGCTCTCTCTCTCTCTTGACTAGTTTCTGTATCAGCCTGGCGTTGATACCAAAAGTAGGCAAGAGAGGGTACCGCAGTTCCTGAAAAGGCCCACGAAGAGACCCCAACACTTTTCATGTGAGTACCGTGTGCGTCTACGGCGCAACTGGACAGACATGGGCTTCGTAACGCGAAGGACCCAGGTTCGATTCCTACCTGGGGAAGCAGTTACCTTTTCGGAGCCTCTGCTTGGGTGCGTGACGCCGTGACCCTGGACGAGCTACGACGACAAGCAGGGCCCCTAAAGTGTTCCGCACTTAAAGGAGCCATGAAGACAAAATACAAGTTGGGTTTATTAGAAAGAGTGCTTAGTACCGATAACAATGATACCAATATCATCGTAATGTTCGAACAAATAACGGAGATATTAAAGAAAACGTGTGAAGCAGTCGCGACCCCCAAGCCAATTTCCCGCAACTTTTCTATGACGTCACGGAACCTTGTTTGTGCGATTGGCGGCTGCCTAACTGACCTGTCGCGACGACACATGGCTGGACGTCTGTAATGGGGTCCCTAGTTCCATTTGACCGCATCACTTGAATGCTAACGTGCAGTTAACGCACTGAAAATTATGTTTTATTGTTGGCCCGTATGACGTCATTCTTGCTCATAACACGTCACTGTGGCGCAAAATTTGAAAGTTTTTAAATACTTCTTCCTTTTTTTTTTGTTAAAAAACATCTTTTGTGGCTGTAATGGAGCTGAGTGAGATACTGAATCCTAGTTCTTTCAAATTAAACGAAGTTGTATTTTCTCTTCATGGCTCCTATAAAGAATGAACGAAGGAGCGGTGATTTATCAGACACTATCCCGCCCTCCATTTATAGTGTCACAGGAGAAGTATTGGGATTGGCGGCCGTCGACAAAAGCTAGCGCCGTAAGCATGACTGTGCGGTTTTAGTGTTGCCTGTGGTTCTAGCTTATCGCGAGCATAGCGTTAACGCGCTGATTACAATGTTTTTTAGCCTGTCCCCAACTACCTCCGAGCCAGCGGGAAATATGAAAGTTTATTGATATTAGGCACCCCGTTTTCACTAAAACAATGCCTTTCCAAGTAGGAATGAGTTTAACTAGCGCTTTCGAATGGAGCATGGATGTACAGGTGAAATAAAAAGTAAACGGAGCACGACTTCGGGAAATTAGAATAATTTCTATTTTGTGCGGCAACCAGCATAAATAGATTATATGCGGCTAAATTTTGTTTTAGAATGACTTTCTTGAAAAGTCACTTCGAGGTTGCTGGCTAGACACATGGTGGAGAAATACCCTCAAAATCGCCAACCCGTGCTCCTTTTACTTTGTGTTTTACCTGTACGTTGCCTTCATACTCCCTTTGGTGTACCAGTGAAGCCGGCTGACTAATAATTTACCCTGTCTACTAACAGTCCAAAGGAAGCAATTATGACCGAAAGATTGTTTCACTCGAATGCCTCACGCCAATCTACAGGGGGATCAAAATTAAGTTTACAGGTTTTTTTTTAAATTAGGCGCTTAGATTTACGTGAATACCACCTCTACTGTGAGCTTATGCGCCGAGGGTGACCCAGAATTAGGTGTTAATTATTGATGTCGATGACTTAACTAAAATTGAGCAATTAACTTTTTAGGGGCTTCAGTTAGCAGGCATGTTTGTATTGAAAAGTTAGACGCAATCGTCTTTCTACGCAGTTCCATTCGGCAGAATTTTAGCGCATCCCTACGCCGAGATATAGAACTGCGAAGTTTAATTGTTGTCCACATGATTCGCATGCTAGGCGGCGAAGACCGGCGCGAAGCTCCTCCCTTTTGTGATGTGCCTGCTATGTACGGTGCTTAGTTTTACAACGGGGTGGGAGCATAGGCAAAAGACATAACTGGCACCCTTTCAGTCTTGGCTGGCGTTATTGCAATTTGCAGCTTTCGGAACCGCTATCAAAACACAGAACAAAAGGGAGGAGCTTTGCACCGGTCTTCGCTGTCTAGCATGCGTAATCATGCGAACGGCAATTAAACTTCGCAGTTCCATATCTCGGAGGACGGATGCGCTAGAAACATTCTGCCAAGTGGAATTGCGTTGAAAGACGATTGCGTCTAACTTTTCAATACAAACATGCCTGCTTACTGCAGCCCCTAAAAACTTCATTATGCAATCTTAGTTAATTAAGACACAGAAATCAATAATTACCACCTAATTATGTGTCCCCCTGGGCGCCTAACCTCACTGTAGAGGTGGTTTTTTCGTAAATCTAAGCACCGAAACGTCTCAAATTAATTTTGATCACCCTGTACATTACCCCCTGCTAAACACAACAGAAGCTGATGGTCTAGTTTACACCAAAACGCATAATTGAAATGCAAGGGGCAGAGAAAGATCTGAGCAACAGTAGAGTCGTCTCAACGTGAGGAGACGAGGAGTACGGGCGTACCGAGCTGATCCCAGGACGCGAGGCCCAGTGTACAAGCGGGCGCATTCTGGCGGCGGACAGAGCTAGCACGAGACGACTTGTTCCGGCTCGTGTCCTTTCGTGCGACGAGATTTATAGGGCCGCCGTTCCGACGACCTTCGCTTTGCCGACGACCGCTGTGCGCGCGCAGGCGACGCGCTGGCTGCGCGCTTCTCTCGCGAGAGCGAGATGCCGGCCTTTGGGCAACCCTACCCGAGCTTGCAACTGGCTGCCTTGGCAGGCGAACGACCTTTCAACGCACAAGATATAAGAGATGACTTCTACGCAGTTTAGTGAGGCTTTTTTTTTTTCTTCAAGTTAACCTGCCACGTACAATCCACTCTTACAATCCACACGTACAATCCACAATTCTCCGCGCCATTGCAACAGCCGTAGGAGGTATGGACACTGCGCTGGCTTAGGAGGCGACCGGCCGGACCATACGCACGGCAGCGAGCATCTTCTGATTGAAAACGTTGCTGAAGCTCATGGTGGTGACATCTGTAGTAAGTGTAACGAAGCTTTGCTTCTAACGTAATTACTCGGGCCCATATTAACTCTATGGGCCCAGTGACCGCGGCCTGCTCCCGGGATTGCGTTCAAGCAGAGTTTTCTGACATAAATACAAAGTAACGGTGTTATTGTCATCTTATTCATTTCCGTTACGATCCGACCCTTGGTATACGACAGGGGTGGAGCAATGCACAGAGTGCGCAGGCAGCGCTTTCCCCTTAGCGGCCATGGAAGACCGGCAAACACAGCATTGTCGATCTTGAATTAACAGCGGTCGCCCAGCGTAATTAGAAGCGGCACCGAAGTCCCTCAATACCTCTTTAGGACGCACAATGGGCTGTAATAAGCACCATGCGTCAGCGAGGAGCAGGATTTCGGGAAGTGTGTGCGTGTGTGCTGTGCTGTGCGTGTGTCTGTGCGTGTGTGTGTGTTTAAATACTGCAATCTCCTTTAATCGTAGACTATGTTCTTACCGACTTCTTCGAGATAGGAATTAACCCAAATTTTCCCCTTTTGTGTGATCATAGACGTCGGGCATTTGTAAACATTTTTGGCGTCGATTCGCGCGCCGGAAGAAACAAAAGAACAGAGAACGACACAGCGCGTGCGGAGAGGGGTGACGTCACTCGAGTGGGCGGCGGCATTGGCAATCATGAAGCTGCGCTCACACCGCTGCAAGAACATTCTACAGTACTACCGCTGCTAGCCCAGTTGCTAGGCGTACGTCAAGCCGAAGCGCGGCTCGCTCCCTTCTCCGCCTAACGCGCCCGTCGCACGGTGTCTCGAGTTGTACAGTCCGTGCTTGTACGTGTTCTTTGAGTCATAATGTCTCCACCGCATGTAATAGTCCTTCTAATCTACAATTCGTTGATTGATTGATTGATTGATTGATTGATTGATTGATTGATTGATTGATTGATTGATTGATTGATTCTGGGGTTTCACGCGGCAAAGCTACACGTGAGCTATGAGGCGAACCATAGTGGAAGGCTCCGGATTAATTTTTGGCTACCTGGGGATGTTTAACGTTCGCCGCAATGTCGACACACAGGCGTTTTCGCTTTTCGCCTCCATTAGAAAAGAAGCCACTGTGGCCGGGATCGAAGCCGCGTCCTGGGGCTCAGCAGCACACAAATCCACTATTCATGCGTAGCTCTCCGTCGCTCCATGGCAGCACAGCGTTCTGAACAGAACCCCGCAGTGCTTTGGAAGGGTCAAACTATGACCGTGGTTCCACCAGTGCAGTCACTTAGCGAATGCGTTGCCAATAAATCTAGAAACAAGAATTTTAGCGTCCCAACGTCATCTTGTGTTGTGAATTTTCGATATCATTCCCAGTTTCCAACTCGATAAATGCACCCGGCAGCACGTATAAAAAATAACTGAGCATACATAGAATGGTCAAGAATCTCTCTGCAGTCTCGATCCTTCCACGCGCATACTCTACTCGCTCTTCCATCGTTTGCTGTGTTGACAGCAACGGGAAAAGTTTACCGACATGCCCCACCTATAGCCCACGCAATGAAAGTGCGCTTCACGTGAGCCCGTCGATGTGTTCGCCAGCAGCTTTCTCGTAATACGGCAGCTCTAAGAACATTCCCGCACAGAGAACGTTGTCGGCATGCGTTATCGCGCAGGCGTACTTCCTTGAAATAATGACTCACAGGAGCAACCTATTGTTAGAAAACAATAGAATGTTAGACAGACTTCCCACGGGACATTTACATTTTTGAAACATTCGTCCCCGCATTGCCCTTGCTGCACGTTCAGCGACTTTGAGCGGTGCGCGTTTAGTGGGCTTCTATTTCTATCAATAACTTTAGAATTGGCCACGTATCCACTTGCTTTGCTGCAGATTCCGGCGAAAGACAACAGCCTTCTGCTGCCACTGATGTAACACCCTCCCCTTAACCTCGTTCTATATTTAATTAATTGATATTTTCTTTAATTTTATCGAATTTCAAAGCGTACGCACAGCACCCGCACCATCAATGGGGACCTTTAGTTCATGTTGTTTCTGGAGCACCGAAACGAGACATTTTTTTAGTGTCCACTTGCATCTCGGCTCTCTTCGACATCGTTTTTAACGCGTTTCACAACTGCGAAAACCAATCTTGCGTCTATTTTCGATTAGAAGAATACGTCCATTTTTTAATTAAAAGAAGGCTGTTACTTTCAATTATGTACTCATGTATTTCCTAAAGCATGCACACTGCTTTATTTTTTTCTGAGCAATCTTGATACGTACGGCGCATGCCACCAGTTTCAGTTGTTCGGAAAGGCCTTGCCTATGTTATACTTCTTCAAGCAATATATTAGTGTTTGACCAGGCGGCTTTATCGAGTGACAGACAGACAGACAGACAGACAGACAGACAGACAGACAGACAGACAGACGGACGGACGGACGGACAGACGGACGGACGGACGGACGGACGGACCAAAGTTTTCGCATTTATGTTGCTCCTAAATTCCTAAGATTCCTGTCATCCGGGTTCACATCTATACGGCACGCGATACACTCCGGCAAGCACACCCATCGAAACAATAAAAAGCATTTGCGTCTTGAAATATTTCCCAAGTGATATCTCACTTCCACGTGCAGTATATAACGTAACCCTCTTTTTCAAAGCGGTAACTATGGGGCGGTTAAACATGAGTAAGTACGCTGATAAATGCCGCGTCTGCGCTGGCGCGTGCTTTGCGGCATTCGCTCAACGTCGAGGGAATGCGCATACGTTTGCACGTCACGTAAGCGGTGCCATGCAGGAACAGGACACAGTGATACTCTCTTATCGCTTCCCGGCAATCGGCAGGCACTGCTCGGAGAACGTTTCCTGTTCGGCATCTCGCCTAGTCCGAAGTTAGCCAGGACGCACGCGTCTTCTTAAGCCTCGCTGCCGTCCGATCTAGCCTGCCTGCTTAACCGTAGTATATGGCACTCCTTCTACGCAGAAAAAAAAAGCGGTGCTTAAAGGAGCCATGAAGAGAAAATACAACTTCATATAATTTGAAAGAACTAGGATTCAGTATCTCACTCAGCTCCATTACAGCTCCAAAAGATGTTTTTTAACGACAAAAAAGCAAGAAGTATTTAAAAACATTCAAATTTTGCGCCACAGTGACGTGTTATGAGCGAGAATGACGTCATATGGGCTAACAAGAAAACATAATTTTCAGTGCGTTAACTGCACGTTAGCATTCAATTGATGCGGTCAAATGGAACTAGAGGCCCCATTACAGACGCCCACTCATGTATCGTCGCGACAGGTCAGTTAGGCGGCCGCCAATCGCACAAACAAGGTTCCGTGACGTCATAGAAAAGTTGCGGGAAGTTGGCTAGGGGGTCGCGACTGCTTCACACGTTTTCTTTAATATCTCCGTTATTTTTTCGAAGATTGTGATGATATTGGTATCGTTGTTATCGGGACTAAGCAGTCTTTCTAATACGCCCAACTTGTATTTTCTCTTCATGGCTCCTTTAAAGGAGCACTGACACGAAAATTTTATGTTACACTTTTATTGCTTTTATCGATGCTTAATGGTCTGGCGAACCTGAAACAGCACTTCAAATACTTCAGTTCGCGATAGTTAATTACATTGAACGGCTTGAAAATCGTTTGTTTCAAATTCCCGCGCTTTCCTCCCAAACGGCGCATATGACAGCCTCCCGCTTTGACGTCACCGCTTTGTGCGGACGTCACCGGCGCCCGCTTGAGAGGGTGTTGCACCCGCTCGCCGCTCGTGGGGCCGCGCGCGTGAAGTGACGTCACGAGTTTTTGGCGAGCGCTGTCGCGTCACTTCTTTTTCCTCTCCTGGAGTGATGTCACGCTGATGTCCATTTGCTGAGTGCCGCTCCGCGCGCTGCTCCGTCGGCGCGATAAATGCGATCCAATTGAACTATGTTCTTCGCGTCGCAGGCCGCTCATATTTCAGCCAGGGTAGTCTGTTGAGTGAAGGAAGCGAACTGTGCAATAATATTAACGCCGAAAATTGGTGTCAGTGCTCCTTTAAGATAGATGCCTGTTTACGCCAAGTCAGCCGCGTTGTACCGCGCTCACGTGTTTTGGCGGTGCAGATTTTAATTACTTGTCAAACATTATTTACGCAATGTACTTAGAGGGAAATACACATTTAAGTGATCTACACACTGTTTTTTTTTTTTTTTTTTTTCAGCGGAGCAGCTATAGGCGAAGTCCCCATTTTCTTGTGTCCTTAGACGAGTAAAGCCCGTCGTTATCTCTGCTCCCGCGCCGCTGTTCTTTACAGGTCCTGTGGCTGACAGGTGGTGTTCTCCTCCTGCGCTGAATGCCCCTATTCTCCCGTCGGCCACATTTACGCCTCCAGTGCTTCAGATATTTATATAAGATGGCATAAATGGCCCTTGAAACAGAAGGTCTTTCTAGCAATACACTTCTGTTAGAAGGGAAGCCGACTTTAAAAAAGATGCATGTAGGGTTAGATTTAGAAAGCTGGCTTTCCCCCATTGTGTGTTGTACAGTGAAGCCGGCTCGCAAAGAAACCGCGAACGCGGCGGAGGGAGACCACCGACGACGATCGGGCCGCATAGCCAAGCGCAAGCGCAATGCCCGCAAGGACCCGTAATGTCGCGAGGCAGAAAACGCAAGACGTCGGCGTGGATACCATCCCGCAAAACGCTTCCTTGCTTCACGGCGCTGTTTGGATGCGAATTTGTGTCCAAACCAGTAACCCTGAAGCAGCTCCGCTGATTGCCCATCTTCACGGAACGAAATTGCGCTGACTTTTTCTGTTATGGTTTGGAACACAGGTAGCGCACTTCCAGTGGGCGTTGATAACAGCATCGCCAGCTAATGACGCTCTCTAAAACGCCACCGAAACTGTACAGAGTGCTGCTACCTTTGAAGCTGAGTTTTTCAAAAAACCCTGAAAGAGGTGCGATGTGGCACGGATTGGTTCGTCTTGGGTACGAAGAAATGCCATAACCCCAACATGGTGGCTGCTTATGGGAGCAAACGTTCACCGTGGCTCCTGTCATCTCAGGCTCGTCCCAATCAGTTTCAAATGGAAATGCGCGTCTTTTAGAATTTCGTGCGCTGTGAGAAAATGGTAAAAATAAAGTCAGCTTCAGTACACCGGTTATCTCTGAACTTATGGCATTCTTAGTACATGCCCTTGGCCCCCTATCCAGCGTCCTAAATTTTCCTTGCGATGGTTGCTGAGAAGAGGGAATGCTAAGATTCGCATGCGACTTTTTTCCAATTTTTTTTCTGAAAATAGGGGGGGGGGGTGCTTAGAATCGCAAAAACACGGTACACGATACTTCGGGCTGCATATATGTAGCTACGCATCGGCGCGTTGGAGTCCTATATTTTCTTTCGTTTATTTCAGTTTTCTCGCAGTAACGATCGTTTTTCGCCAACACCACCGCTACCATCATCATCGTCTTCATCGTTGTAATCATCAGCCTACTGCAGGATGAAGCATCCTCTCCCCTAGATCTCCGACTGCTCCTCTCTTACGCTGTACGAGTAGCGTATTTCCGAATGCTTGGCTGCACAGCGCCCCACGGGACATGCGTCTTCGCGCAATACAGAACGTTAATTAAAGGCGGTCATGGACTGCGCCCCGAACCTAAAGCGACCTAAAATACACCAAATCCCCATGTGTAGCGCGCGCACGCGCGCACGCGCGCACGCACGCACGCACGCACGCACGCACGCACGCACGCACGCACGCACGCACGCACGCACGCACACACACACGCACACACACACACACACACACACACACACACGCACACACACGCACACACACACACACACACACACACACACACACACACACATACACACACACACACACACACACACACACACACACACACGCAGAATTGAGTTCTTCCGCAATAATAAAAAAAAGAATTGAGTTCTGAAAAAAAAAACTAAAAAAATAATGCAGACTCGCTGAGGGTCGAACGGACGGCGCCAAAGCAAGCACCCGGAACTCTACCTCGAAGCCACAGAGCCAGAACAGCGGGGTTATTTTAGCAGCAGCTGAATAAAATAGCACGCGCAGTGACATCGCAGATGTCACGTGCAGCGAAGCGTTTGGAAACACGTGTCCGAGTACATTCGTTGCCCCCAATTTCCCCTATTCATCCCTCCATGGAGCCCATAGTCTATCCCTAAATCTAGTCTCTCCTCCCAGTAGCCATTTTGTTACTCTGGTTACAGTGTACCAGAAGATAGAGGAGGGTCGTGCAGGGCGAAACCATGGAAAGCGCGGGTCCTTTTTTCGATGAAAACAATGTAACGAGCGCAGGCGTTCCCCAGAGGACCTGTGTTGCAGCCAGCGCCACCTAAACAAATTTTAACCAAACCCAACAGTCATTTGAGGTGTTTTATGAATCATTATGCCATAAAATAGAAATAATAAGACTATGTAAGGCAATAGATAAGGATGAATTTAACAAACAAAACTTGTGAAGCCGTCTGGTGAGCAACGACCGCCAGAGGCGCTGCTCACAACAGGCTTTCCTCGGCAGAAATCTTCATCGCGAACGGGACCCCGCAATCGGCCCTGAACGACTCACCTTCCTGTTCTAGTACCTTGGTGGTTCACCGGTTGTTAGTTCAACGCATTGCACAGCGTCGGTTTACTTATTAGGGTGTGAAAATCACAGAGTTTCATACTAATATACACTAGAGGGAAATCTGGCGCCACTGTCTACGGGAGCCGCGCTTCGGCGAGCGTTCCGTTATGTGCCGGGCAGGCACGTTCCACTTGTCCTTGGCATAGCTCATGAACAGGCTGAAAAGTTGGCTCTGGCTCCAAAAAAGCAACAATATTACTCTAGAAGGTTCAGCAAATTTGTTTTGTTTTTGTAAAATTGAACCCACATAAAGATAAATTTGTCAGTGATTATGTAGAAGCTTCATGCACGACGAACAAGAAAAAAAATGTTACCCTTTTTTGTTGATTTTGGTTTCCACACAAAAGGAAGCCATATAGCTATCTAAGCCAAGTCGGCGAGGAATGCCGCTAGCGGCGATGGCGTCGCCCACGGCCGCCCGCGACTGCAGCGACAGATTTCCCTCTAGTATGCATTAGTAAGAAACTTTATGGTGAAAATGCTTTCTGGCGGACACCCGCCGGATTGCCTAGACTTTGCGCGGTAGCGCGCCCGTCGGCTTTTACAAATTTCACTCAGCAAAATCTACTGATTAGAACAAGCGATGTCTTCCGATGGTGTACCGTGGAGCAAAGAACATGCAACAAGATGGCATCGGTCATCCAAAAAGGAAAAAAAAAGAAAGAGGTATCGCCGATCTTGCGCGCATTTTCAAGCTTTTAGATTTCCTCTGCACGCTGAGAGAAGGCTTCACATGCGCACATTTTTCTCGGCCACCTGCAAGCGCGCAAATTTCGCGCGCGCGCATTCTATAACGCGGCGCCCTTTTTCAACTCAGCGTCGGCGCCATTGGCGGCTCGGCCACCAGGATCCTCGCGGTTTGCCGCGGGTTCCCCGGGCGGTGAAAAATGGTGGGCGCCGGGCAAGAGTTACACCCGGCTACATTATTCATGAGAGAACAAAACGGGCAGACCGGTGAGGATGCCTGCCTGCCGCTGCATGCGGCGAGAAACAAATGTGGCCGCACCGGCGTGGCGGAACTATTGGAATTAAAGGAGAAGTAAAAAAACAAAATCGCCGCAGAAGTGAGAATTTTAAACGATGAAAAAAGATGCATAAGTGAACAAGCTGTGTGCGCCAAACTTATGAGCGCTTTTTTTTGTATTCTTCTTGACTTGTTCCTGGGACCTCTTTGGGCGTCGAGTTACAGAAAAAACCGCACCTCGACTGCAGAAACCGTTTCGTCATTCCGTCGGTTGCAGTTCTCGTGCTTTACTCTTTTGTGTGTGTCTGTTTGTTACTTTGCGTGTGCGGTACGTTTTTTTTTTTCCATAACGTCAGGCGCTGACACCTTCATCTCCATTTTTGTATATGCAGCCATACACGTTTTCTCTTTCTCTTACCGAGTACCGATTGCCGAGCTCGCGGCATCGTCATTATTCGAGAAAGTCGGGTCTTCTTCTCTGCTGTGCCACAATGACACCACATCGACAACGACAGGCCTTAAATTCTATAGTTGCAGCGACTCCGCAAGTTTCTCGTAAGTTTGAATAGAATCGCTTGCTTTTGCCTGTTTCCGTTGCAATGTTTTAGGGAATATGGCAGTGGTGGTCAGTTGAATAGGCAATACAGAGCACAGCATTGCAAAGGCCTTCTTTGAGTAGGTGGCGTTGACTGCAAGTAGCATTTATCATGCGTTGTCGCTTTTTCTCTTCTTGAAGTAGAAGAATACAATGTTGCGTGCCAAAGTGGCTCGGTCGGAACATGTTTCTTCGAAGCTCTGCTTTCTCCCACCCGGACGTAGGGTGACGTAGTAGCCTTAGTAGTGCGTTGAGGTCGACCACAGTGTGTCGAAGGGTTGAGTCTCTATTTTGTTTCTATTTAAGAGGCTGTTTCTATTTTGTTGATATTTTTGAAAATTGGATGGCAACGGCTAAGGGGAGAAATTCTTCTCAAATGCGAAAAAAGCTAGTGCTTCCAAAATTAACCCGAATTATATTGCATGCTCTTGTCTCTCGTATGTTCGTAATCTTATGGCGAAGTTCCAATGGCCGCTTTGGAGCGGGTATTATTGCCCAGAAAAAAAAATACCACAAGGATTTTCCTTTTCAGCGCAAGAAAACCTGCTCGAAGGGCAGGCGACCATTGGAATTCGGACTTAAATCGACCATGAAGATATCGCACATCCTTGAATTATTTGACACAACTAGTTTTTGATAACGCGCTTAACTCCCTTTCTGGCAGAAATGACGTTTATTTCTCGAAAAAGAAACCATAATTGTTAAAGGATTCGTGAATTTCCCCTTACACAATGTCGGCTGTGACGTCGACGGTGAGTTATCGTGTGGTAACTCCATGCTGGCATTCAAGTGGCCCAGCCAAACAGAATCAGAGGCACCGATAGAAATGCGCAATCACGTTTATTGGAAGTAAATTCTGCCGGCCGCCTGAAATCGCACAAGCTAATCCCTGTTACATAATCATGGCTGGTAAGTAGCCGCTTTTTCATCTGTATTCCTTATTTCCTCCTTTAGTTGTTTGGTGTTAGTGTGAGAATCGCCTTGATCGTTCTTTTCTAACGTAGCAACCTTTCGTGCGTGTTCCGCGTGAACGTGAGAATCCTGCCGCGGGAGTATCAGTTTCCGCTTTGGCATATTTATAGAAGAGAAATGAGAAGACAGCTGAACGGCGAGCTGAAAGGACCGCGATGGAGCGGAAGCATTATTCTCGGACTGCTCTGTAGGTCAGAAGGTACAGAATATTCCGGAGGACACACGAACGAAGTGGACATCACGAGCGCGTGTAATTTTTTGTACCGTGAGAGCAGTCCAAGAGTAATGCGAAACCGACTAGCCCAATTCCTTAACTGGCAGGAAAAGAAGAAATGATGGCAGGATGGCAGGAAAAGAAGAAAGTACGCTAATGTGAAATAACGGTTCATTTCGTAAAATGACACAATTTTTGTCTACATGGTCACGTAGCTCGTTTGACCTTCCCGTATGCGCCTCAAGTCGACTGTCAAGAACGACGATGACAACTTGCGGCCTGAGAAAAACAGAGAGGACGATATTCTAGTCGCTTGGTCAGTCACATTTACTGTTTCTGTTGCTCGTGCTTCATCAGATGCGTGCATGAACTTGAAATCAAGAAAGACACAAACAACCACCAGCATAAATAAAGATTTCAGGTTGATCATTTCGTACAGAGAATCACGTTAGCGGGTATTTGTAGCAAGTCCACTATCTGACACGTACGTACGCGCTCGTAAGGGGTGATCAAGAATGATGAGCGCAGGTTTCAGCGCGAATGAATCTTTGGGGCAGAATTTCTGCTTGCATATGCAGTCACGTCCTCTGTTATCCCTCGCCCGTGTCCCAACGTACGCTCATATATGGACCTTCCGTTAAAATTAAGAGCTACCAAGTCTGCGTTCAGGATTGGAAAAACGTTGAGACGCCCGTTGTCGCATGCACAGTTACGGTGACATGGCAACTCCAGCTGTCGGCTTGGCAGGATCCTCCGAGAGGTTATGCGCCTCTTCATGTCATAGACACTAAGTGAGATTTCCGACATCCGCTGGGTCTGCCCAAGCGCACTAAAGGCGTCCTACACCGGCTGCGACTTAACCTTGCATACACCCGAAGATTCTCGTTTAAGCTGGGCTTGGTAGAGTCGCCATTGGGTACAGTATGCTCTACTACCGACAACATCAGCCACATTTCAAGCCGCTGCCCGCGATATGCTAGTCAACGGACAACAGCATCGAAGGCACTTGTGCGATTACGACGCGGATAGAACCCTCACACTTCCTCGGACCCTGGCGAAATCGTGAGGAGGCAGTGCTTGGTACAAAAACACTGTTTACTTTTCTTGCGGAAACAGGGCTAGAAGAGGTTCTGTGAACCCTCTGAGCATGCACATTTTATATATGTGTGCATACGTCCAGTCGTCAGGGGCACGTCGAGCAAGCAACTGACTGTGTCGCATGCTGTTTCTTTGCGCCTCGTAGGTGAGTGCACTTATCAAAGTGCTGTCTTTTACGCGGTGAAATTCTTCTTTGTTTCCCACTGCCCACTGAGTGTCTGTTCTGTGCCACTTGCTCTTCATGTCTACGGAAAATGCTGACGTTATGAAGGCCAATGAAGACTTTAAACGCGAAATGGGGGTTGAAATGCGGTCAATGAACCAGGGCGTAAAATTTTGCTCTGACCTTGCTGACGGTCTCAAAAACGCTCTTAAAAATACAAACCTTGACTTTGGAGGTCAAGGGGGCAAGGGATGACTGTGCTGCTTTGAGGCAAAAAAACAAAGATCTGACAGACAGGCTAATTGAAGCTGAAGGCAAGATTGTAGAGATGGAACAATACAGCCGTGTAACAATGTCGAAATAAAGGGCTTGCCACTTACTGTAAAAGACGAGGCAACTGAAATTGCCGAGCGAATCGCACAGGCCGTCCATATACCTCTTGACCCAACCGAAATTGACATCGCTCATAGTGTCAAAACGAAAAGCGGCAAAGATGTCAATCTAGTTGTCAGATTTACAACCGGATCCAAAAGAAACCTTTTTCTCGCGACAGCAAAGAAGGCAGACCTGACAACTAAACTGTCCTGTAAATGTCCTGTAAATTTGTTTGGACGCAGAACGGCAATGTACTTGCACGCAAAAACAGAAAAATCTGATATCATTCGGATCACCTCTCAAGCAGATATGCTTAAAATGACATAAATTGCGTCATTAGTTATCTTGCGGACCTTGCTTGTTCCTATTCCCGTCTCTTAAAAATGGAACGGGTAATACTCCTCTTTTCACACCTACACAGTTCAATGGATCGCTGGTACTTGACCCAAGTAAGCAAATGTTGATAATCCACTTTAACGTGCAATCCGCCGTAAACGAGGCCGATCAGCTCACTCAATTTTTAGCAGGCTGTACGAACTCTTTTGACGCCATATTTCTGACGAAAACATCGTCATGATAATGACGTTCTGTGAATATCGGGCTATGAATCCTTTTATATCAATCGCACAACCAAACGGGGATGAGGCATTGCCATACTGGTGAAAACCAAATACTCTGCTGACGTGTTGTCTGACCACTGCTTTTGTAACGACGACATCGAAATGCTCACTGTGAAATTGGCCAGGCAAACGTTTTCGGTTATTTATCGGCCCCCTCACGGGAACTTGGCCAGTTTTTTTCGATACTTTTGAGCGTGAGTTATTCTTTTTCACTTCCGAAACTTTTCGTTCTGGTATACCTGGAGATTTCAATATCGACGTGTCTGCAACCTGTTCAGCACAACAGCAGCTATCCTTATTGCTTCAGTCCACAGGTTTTCAAAATGTCATTGATAGCCCCACACGTATTACAGCTACTTGCTCTTCCCTGCTAGATCTGATAGTTACGAACAGGGAAAATACTTTTTGCTCGGGCCGTATTGCAGTGGACATCAGTGATCACTTGCCTGTTTTTTTTGTGTGTGTGTGTGTCTAGAAAACATAACTCATTCGAAAGCAAAAACCAGGGCTCGACGGAAATTAATTTCTCAAGATAGGCTTGACCTGTTAAAAAATCGCATCGCTTTGGAAAACTGGAATTCCGTCTACAAAGAAGCTACAGCCGATGAGGCTTATCGCAAGTTTATGAAAATTTTTCTTTCGGTATACGATAACTGTTTACCTATCGTAGACGTAACGACATGCAAAAATGCCCGTAAACCTTGAATGACACGTCGCCTTACGAAACTCGTGAAAAAGAAACGCAAGATGTTCGCAAAATTCATTGATAAAACCAAAGATGCAGACATACTATTACAGTACAAGTCACTGCGCAACAGTCTGAATAAAGAAATAAAGTCAGCTAGGACGGCCTATTACACCAATTTATTCGATAGCCAACTTTCCAGCAATCCTAGGGGAAAATAGAGACGCTTAAAGTTGCTTTTAAATGTAAAAACACACAGCAGAGATATAACAAGTTCAATCATTGATGGTGAAGAAATATCAGGTTCGCGTCTGGCGAACAGTTTCGATCAATATTTCACCGAAGTAGGTAAAAGCCAAATAAATGCTTACACGCTTGACTTTCTGGACGATAAATTAGCTGAATCCGTCTTTTTTGGGCCAACAAATGAAAAGGAAGTTTTCACGATATGCAGGAATTTAAGAGATACGTGTAGTCTCCATGCACAAAATGTTCACATTCGGCCAGTGAAGTATGTTCTCGAGATGATTACGCCATGCCTAACGTATATATACAACACCGCACTTATGACAGCGCAATTTCAATCCGATATGAGCTAGCCAGAGTAGCTGTGATATATAAAAAAGGAGATAAGAACAGTTTAGGGAATTACAGACCGATATCTGTACTTCCATACTTTTCTAAATGCTTAGAGGAATTAATTCGAATTCGCCTTCAAAACTTCCTTATTATACCCCTGTCACACGGGCACTTTCAATCGCGATTGAAGTGAATCGCGATCGAGTTTTCGAGCGCGCTCGACGCACTGCCGCTGCTACACGGCACGTTTCAATCCCGATCGAGAAGTTGCACCGGTTGCTTTCATGTACGCCAGATGGCGCTAAAAATGTACTTCGTGGACGGCGTCTGGTAACTTCGCGAGGTCGTAGGTATACGTAAATATGTAAATGTTACCGCACGCTTATTTGGGTCAAGTCATTTGACACAATTTGTGACGTTAGTTGAAGTTGTCACCTTTGTGCCATTACTTAGCGGGGACGACAGTATCACCGCTTTCGTTCGATCGCGCTTGAAAGCCTCGATCGCGCTTGGGGGACCAGGATTGAGTTCGAGCGGGATCGGGCTCGATCACGATTGAAAGTGCCCGTGTGACAGGGGTATTAAACATTCCATAATAACTGACTGTCAGTACGGCTTCACTCATAACAGGTCTACGGAACAAGCATTGCTAACACAAAAAGAATACATATTAAAAAATTTCGAAGCTCAGCTTCTAACCCTTGGGATTTTGTTCATTTTAGCAAAGCCTTTGATAGCCTCAGTCACAACGTTCTTTTCGCGAAATTAGAACGGTATTCGCAGACACTCCCTTGACCTAATTAAATCGTACGTGGCGGCACGATCCAAAACCAACCCTGAGCGGACGAACTTTTTTCGTGACCTCCAGAAGTTAGGAGTGCCCCGTGCTACATCGGAGGACATTATTTTTTCTAGGGACCACTGGATTGTGCGAAGAGATGTGTCTCATCTCCTACTCGGATTCTTGCAGTCCACAGGACTAAGTGAGGTGTGGTGACATAGCGGGTCTGTTATTTTAGGACTAAGTGATGTGTTATGACTTTGAGAGATTTGATATGGTATTGGGGACGATTAGGCGGAGCAATTGCCGGCAGCTATGCAAGGCTAAGTCCGCCTTATTCAACAATACTTACTACTACTACTACGATATGTGGTGATTAACCAATGCCCTTCACAAACTCTCAACATTTCGAACAGCGTCCCTCAAGGTAGTATTTTAGGACCACTCCTTTTTAATATATACATTAATGATATTCCAAAAATCAGTTGCCGTACGAAATACATAATATACGCAGATGACACCAGCCTTTTTTTCTCTTCCAATGACATACAACACCACATAGCAAACCACGTCCTTTCATTACTTGTCACATGGTCATTATCGAACTCGTTAAAAATCAACACGGAAAAAACTAAAGCAGTAGTTTTCTGCCCAAAAGAAGACGTGTATTTAACCCTCCCTCTCTATACCTAAGCGGCAGTGTTATCGACTACGTAGACTCCTTCAAATCACTGGTTGTCACGTTCAGTAATACTATGTCATGGGATGCCCATGTTAGCAACATTTCTTCAACGCTTGCTATAGGATTGTCGGAATTACTTCACGTAACCGGCACATTCTACCTACGAAAACTAAGGTTTCATTGCATTACGCTTTATTTTTCTCCCATTAAGCTATTGTTTTCTGGCCTGGGGCAACACTCAGTGACCATTGTTTCGAAGTTACTAACTTTACAGAAGGAAATGCTGCGCACAATTATCAATGAATCGTATGATTCTAACACTAGGCATGTGTATTTGCAATACAATATTTTACGGGTCGACAGACTATTCGACTACAGGTTTGCTTGTTTGTATAAAAAAATTAACCGCAAGAAATGACCATTTTCTTTCTTCAGTTGTCTCGCTTACCTGCCGCCAGTTGTCATATGATGTTAGAAAAGCTTACAATTTTGTGTTACCGAAGTGCCGAACTAATTGCGGTTTTTCTGTGTTAAATTATATTGTTCCGAAGTTTTTGAATACTAAACTTCATGATGAACTAAGTACTCTGTCTATATCTGCCATCCGCAAGATATTCGTTCAGGAATCTACACACCCATAATGTGCTGTACGGTCATGTTCACCTGTGCTGCGCAAGCGCGCACGTATCTGTACGCATCATCTTAGTGCTTTTACCTGGTACCCACTGCTGACTTGTAAGGGTGGGGAGGCACCGTCAAGCAGTGCGCAGTCACTGCTTTTTTTCTCTTCACCCCCAGTTTGTAAGTTCAAACTGAAATATAATGATTATGATGATCTACCCTCCCCATCCTCTTTCATTTTTGTCCTTTTCTTTTTCTCTCTCTATTTGCCCCTGTCACCTAACTGTATTCCCCCCGTATGGAGTAGCAAGCCGTACCGTGAGTGGGGCTGACCTCTTCAGCTTTCATTAAAGGTTTTCTCTCTCTCTCTCTGTCTGGAGTTTGTGGCAAGTGCCCTGACACTCATGCACCTGCAAAGGAAATCAATGAGGACGGTGGTCCCTTCAAGCCTTAACAAAGCTTCGTGGAATATATTGTAGTCATATATGCAATTTCATTCACTGGCATTGGTTGCACGCGACCAATCAGACAGGCACTCATGTACCTGCTGTTCCAGTCAATAACGGCTACCACAACGTCTAGCATCAACAAAGTTTTGACATGGATCTCTTTGTCGTATGCGGAGTCGTGTGAACGGATGTTTGTTGCACGTACCCGCGGCGGTGGCGCAGCGGCTGAGGCGTTGTGCTGCTGATCCCAAGGACGCGGGTTCGATTCCCGGCCGCGGCGGCCTCTTCTCTGATGGAGCTCCATCAGAAAAGCAGCCGGCGCGGCCGGGAATCGATTTATCGGGTGTATATAAGGTATAACGCCCCGACGCTTCACAGGTGATGACGCGCGGTGTAGTGGAGGGCTCCGGATTAATTTTGACCACCTGGGGATCTTTAACGTGCACCGAAATCTCGAACACACGGGCGTTTTTGCTTTTCGCGCGAGAAGCGATACCACCCGAGGGGCGAGATTTTGGGTTCTGGGTGCTAAGGTGGTGGAAATTAATCCGGAGCACCCAACTACGGCGCGCCTCCCAGCCCAAGTGTGTCTTCGGCTTGTTAAACCTCATAATCAACCAATATTTGTTTCACGTTCCTCATGAGATACTCCACTATGCGCCCGAAGAGGAAACCAAGAACGACGATAATGGCGTCCCTTACCAACAAAGCATTGAGGTGGATCATGCAGTCATATCTGCAGTCACATAATTTAACTGCAATATGTGGCATGAGCCCCCATCAGCCGTAAAAATTATTTGCCTGGAGTTTAAGTAAAACAGAAACAACGACGGAGGCTTCCAGCATAAACTAAGCTTGGAGGAGGATCTCGTATCCTGTGCTGTGACAATTACCTAAATTTGTTGCGCGCGTCCCATATGACACACATGTGCACCTGCAGTACAAGTTTCAAACAATCATGACAGCTTTCATAATCTTTTCAGGCCGCATGCGCAGTCACATTCCCTTTAATTTCGCTGCTTGTCCCTAAACAGACACGCACTCAGAAACCCGCAGTGGAATTCCCAATCGATTATTAGAATCTACAAAATTTCACGTAATTCGGAGGCAAGACTGGACTCGAACACCGCAGGACAGGAGCGGTTGGAGGTTAATGTGAGAGACTTCCGGCCTGCAGTGGACCTAGTGGGCTGTTGATGAGGATAATAAGGACTCCTACAGCGAGAAATTGGAATGCAACTAGTATAAAACAGCCATGCAGCTTCTTAACGTTCACAGAAACCGTCTGAAGTAGCTTGTTTTTCAATGAAAACACGTCATCTCGTTCGAAAGGCAAGCCACAGCCATGTTAGAGGAATTACACAGCAGATACACAGTGTTCCTGTACTGCGTGCATGTTGGTACACAGGACCTCTCCTCCGAAGAGAAAATTTGGCGTCCACCTGAAAAGCAGGCGTACAGCTACAATTGAAAGCTGTACATATATTTCAGAAGCTTCGCAGTTGAAGAAAAAAATCGTACGATCCTGGTCCCGAATTCAGGGCCGCGATCCAGGACCAGGACAAAATTTTCCTTCCACTGCGAAGTTTCTGAGAAAGCTGTACAGCCATTCATTGTAACCGTACGCCTACTTTTCAGGTGGACGCCCAATTGTCCCCTTCGTTGAACCACACTGTACCTTGGGGGCTTTCCCTGGTCGTCAGACTGACCTTGCACTGAGCCCTCACCACATGGCCTTTTTAGGCATTCCACGTGCAGGATGAAATCAACGCTGCCGCAATCGGGGCTCGTACCCGCTCGCTGGCTGGCCTCACATACAGTTTATCCCGTGCACCCCGCGTCCCAGAGGTAACACGTTGTTCGCGCTACGCCTACAGGTGGCGCGCCGTGCCCACATGGCGTCGTCGCGTAAGGCACCTTGCCTCCACAAGACGGCAAATGTGTAGCCAGGCCGGCTGATTTCAGTTCCCTCTGCCGCGGGGCCCGATAGCTCGCCATTTTCCCGTATTGCGTGGCTCGACTCTGGGTGTATCTTGTTTATGGAAGGACGTCGGACGGTCGCGAAAAGAAGAAACGCCCAAAGAGCGCGCAGAAGTGAGCGGGTCGTCCTTATCGGAGCGTGTCCCCTTTGGTCTTAACCTTCGCTCTCCCTTCTTCTACTCCGCGTCCTCTCCTACGGCGCATCTGCCGCGGCTCGACTCCTTCTTGGGCGCTTCCCTCATTTCATATTTCGTTTTGTTTCCTCCGCGCAGCCATCCCTCCCTCTCGGCCCTTCCGGCTTATTTAAGTCGCCGACCAAGAGTCGCATGTCCGAGGGACATAAATTCTCTGCGAGAAAGAATGACCGCAGGGCCGACATTATCGCAAACCGGTCGCGTATAGAAGAGGCCCCCTCGAAATCACGTGACACTCACCTCCCCCCTCCGTTTCCATTGGAGCGCTATGTAGCCAAGTTCACCCGGCTCGATAGTTCAGCGCGCCTCTGGTCACCGTTTTTGAGAGTCGGCGGACGCGAAATGCAGATCGCACGACGGTGGTATTGATTTATGCCGTCTGCATTGGCGGGCCTTCGTTTCGGGGAACTGAAACGGAGAGGGGGATCTGGAAGGCTTAGTCGCAAAGCGGGCGAGCGAGAAGGATTGTCGGTATGTATAACTCGTTCTGGTTAGAGCAGTCGCAATGGATTCACGCGGAAGAGGCCGATGGTTGGCACAAAAGACCGAGATAAATGAAAGAGCGACAAATTCAAAGTAAAAGCCAACAACAACAGCAACAACAAAAATTCCAGGCAGAGGGATGTATACTTTGTCTCCTTTTCTGCGCACTCTCGAGAGACCTGGGCGTCGCGACCGCACTGTCCATTGAGACCGGCATTATACGAGTGGTCCCATAGAAGTTGTCCGAGGGCGGATTAAGGATTCGTGCTCGGCATTCTCAATCTGAAGCCAACTTTTTATTTTGTCTTCCGACGAGGAAAAGAAATGCAGCTAGACGGGGGGATCTTGAGTCAAAGTAAGACAAGGTGTTTTTTACACCCTCGTGGCCTGCTCGTACATTCGTTCTGCTGCATCTTGGTGGGAGGCGGATCCTTGATAAAGGGGCGGAAGCTTTGCCGCCTGACAAGAACAGAATTAGCGAGAGAAAAAAAAAGGCGGATCGTCGTGTTCCTTTGGCTGCTATGCGTGGCCGCTTCGTCCTGCGTGCACATTCAAGTGTAGCGAATGCTTTACGGGAGCGTTCATGGGCGGTGGTTGAGCAAGAAGTGAACAAATTCTGATTAATGTACACGAGTGCGTGCGTATGTATTCTGATATGGGGGAAAGGTTCGTGTATGCACGTTATAGATGGTTCCACCCATGGGGAGGAAACTTGACGCCTCCGTTTCCCTTCTCTCTTACCATTGATCACGCGCCCTCTTCAACAGTCCTACAACGACACAAATTACAGCCGTCAAATTTCCGGTGGTAGCATTTGCCAACACTTGTTAACATTCCGTCGCTTCGGTGTTGCTATTTCTCCATCACTGCAAGAAGCCTAGGAAATATGGAAGCCAGGAATTTATGCACAGGATTTTCCTCAAGTGTGGCGCCGGCACGTGCGAGTAGAAAGCAAGCACAAAAAGAACAGAACTCCCGCACGCGGTGTTCCAGGCAGGGGGCGTGCGAGCACTGCGAAGGCGGGAAATTTTAATTTCATTAGACAAACCTCCGTTCAATTCATCAAGAGAGAAGTGAGACAGGGAGGCGAAGAGCGTGATGGGTGGTAGTAATGAGCGGGTAACGGCGCCACAGCTCATTATGGCGAATCACTGCGCTGCACTTCCGATAGCTTTCACGTTAAGTGGAACGGCTTTAATTTTTGGAGGCCACTTCTTTTCCCTTACTATCGTAAACCAACCCAACGGGCGTTCCTAACTAAATGGACGCGGGGGCTGCCGGTTATATACACAGATTTCTCCTCAAATGTACCTGCAGTTTTCTTTGAGCTAAACATTGGGGAGATGTATGACAAACGCCAGCGGTTCAAGAGTTTCGAACAGGTATGAATATATAAGCCGTTTGTTTTTTGAATCCTCTGTTGCCGTCCGCTACTCCGTACCGTTGTGGGGCTCTACTTGGGTCCGTTATCTCGCTTCGCTGCCGGATTCCGGCAGTCACTAGACATTGTGACAGCAAACGAGCTACGACGACAAGGCAAGCCCCTGGAGTGCTCTGCACTTAAAATGCAGTTCAGCTGCGGCCTTCGCGCCTGTCTAGTGCACCGCCCTTCTTACCCCGTTTAGCGCGCTGATTCAACAAGATTACCTGAAAACGAGCACATTCCGAAGTAGTGATAAGGAGGAGAAGGGTTACGATGATGGCGATACCAATGCTACTTCATCTCGTTAACGTATGACTTCTCGGATATCTTCGCATACAGACAGTTACGATGATGGCGATACCGCTGCTAGTTTATCCCGTTAACGCAGACTTCTTGGCTAACTTCGTACGCTGACGATTGCGATGATGGCGATGTCAATGCTACTTCATCTCGTTAACCTATTACTTTATTTAGGGAGTGCGGTCAAGTTAGCGGCTTTCACTGTGAAGAGGTACCCGCGTCAGGCCACGTGTAGCAAATGTTGCTGGGCCTATAGTCTCGTCGTCGATTTCATAGCCTTCGCACTGTTGATTGATACCATGCCATCTCAAATCCGTAAGCAAATATGGTATAATGGGCATCGTGGCAGGAGGCAGCACGCAGCATTTGAGACAGTTCCAATTCTCATCGCGGACAACTGAACGGGGCATTCCATGTTACGTGCCATCTCTCTAAAAGGGAAATATGATTTTTGACGTGTGTATTCAACATGTTCAGACAACGAGGAATCTAGTCTGTCCGTGCGTGACCCTTGATATTTTACTTTTGCGGCGTACGAAAATGCAGTTAAAAAGACCCTAGGAGCCTTCATCTTTTCCCCTAAGACCACTTATTGCTGGCAAAAATTGCTTCCTAGCAAAGCACTCTTATAAGACAGTGAAGCCAACTTCAAAGAGTCGATGCACAGTGCTCTACATGGCTTTGTGGTGTCTTACGGAGGTTTTTAATAATAGGTGCTCTGGCCCTCACACTTTAATATTTAAACTGATTCTGTGTCACGTATAAATGGCTTTCGTGCAATACATCCGTGTATTAGTGAAGTCGGCTTTTGGAGGGCTAAGTATTGTTCAATAAGGATATACTAGGGTCTCGCGGAGGTATTTAATAAAAGGGCTCTTGGGCATTTCTGCTTAGATATGAAACCGTCTGTATGGCGCATAAAAATGTCTTCTCAGGTATGCACTTGCGTGCAGCAGTGAAGCCGACTTTAAAGGCACTCGGGGTGTATCATAGCGGCCGAGGCATTTATTCGACAATTCCAACTTGGGAGCTCCTGCAATTTTGTTTCTCTGCCTTATTCTGCCATAGAGATGCAAACGACGTATCGTTTACGGCAGCTTCTCCCCAGTAGCGCCTCCACGATTCGCCGCCCTGAAGCCCTGAGCCACGTAGCCGCTCACGTAGGCGAACGACCAACAACACGCCGTGCCGCTGCGCGTCCACGGACGGCAGCACTCAGCCGTCGCGGACGTGGAATTGCCGCAGGAGGAGTATATGGGAGCACGACCACGACGGCGTGCGCGGTGCGCGGCATTCCCGGCACGTCCCCGAGACGTGTTGACAGCGGGCCGCTAACCTCGAGCACGCTCACGGCAGTAGTCCGCGCCGTCGCCGCCTTCTGGCGGCCGCCGTGCCCTCCTAGTACACGCACGCACGCCGCGGCACGTACGACGTAGCCCGCGCGTGCCTCGGCCGCCGCAAGGGCGGCCCCGAACGGGGGCATGTTGTGGTTCCTCGCCCCGCAGACGTGGTCGCGTCTGTTACGCGCACTTGGGTGCAGCGCTCTGAACGCCAGGGGCACGGATCCGTTACGCAGGAGAGGGAATTTCCGAGGAACGGGGGTGGAGGATGCGGTCTGGGCATGCGCGGTAGCTTTATAGCACACTTGTCCATACTACAGGTCTGCTGCACGTCATTCTACAACATAGTGGCGCAGATTATGCTAACAGACGAAGTTGAACAAGAACCGCAATGACGAAGAAAAAAAATTCAGTCTCCTAAGCCCGTTCTACATAGTAAGAATTTGATTGATTGTAGGGTTTAACGCGCCGACGCAACGCAGGCGATGAGGCGAGCCGTACTGGAGGGCTCCGGATTCATTTTGACCACGTGGGGACCTTGAACGTACGCCGAAATCTCGAACACGCTGGCGCTTTTGCTTTTCACCTCCATCAGAACAGCGGCCGCAGCGGCCGGGAATCGAACCCGCGACCTCGTGCTCAGCAGCACAACGCCTTAGCCACTGAGCCACCACGGCGGGTACATGGTAAGGATTTCCCCTACGAATTCGCAGCTACGGCACCGCTGGTGCGGCAAAACGATCTTTTTTTTTTTTTTTTTTTTCCTATTTTCACTTCTGCGACAACTTGCTAAATGCCAAGCGTCGTTAACAGGAGACGTTCTACTGTTCGAAACATTTGGCAATTTGCCACAGCAACGAGAATTGATCGCGTGGCCGCCCGAGCGGCGACGCTGCTGCGAATTCGCAGGCGAAATTCGCATCATGTAGAACGGGCTTTACGCTATTCCTAAGATCACTTTAAGGCGAACTACTTACTGCCGATGGATTTAATACAGGCACATGCGATGACTCCCCAGAAGGGATACCTTGGATAGACGCGCTGTAACATCTGTCCACAGGCCCTCCACTCAGCGGCGCTATTTTCACGTCCACCGTATACATATCTTTCTTCCTCTTCCGGAGTAAATGCTTTGCCAACAACGGTTATTGACGTCAACATAAATTGACTGTCATCCGCATTTTTCGTTTTGATCATCGGCTTCATTACCCACGTTACTTTGTTATTTATTCAGTCGCCTAAATTAATTGCCTAATTAACTAAGTCATCGCTATATTTAATTTAGCCTTACCGCTTAAGTCATTCATCCTAAATAGCTGATTCACTTTGATTCACCTTAATCCCTTTTGATGCACTTAATTCGATTTGATTCACCTTAATTAACTTTAATGCACCATAGTTCGATTTGATTCACCTTAACTCCCTTTGAGGCACATAATTGATTTGATTCACCTTAATTCACTTTGATGTACCATAGTTCGATCACCTTAACTCCTTTGGATGTACCGTAATTCTATTTCGTTCCGCTTAATTTACTTTGATGTACCATAGTTGGACTTGATTCCTCTTAACTCCCCCTGGTATACCATAGCTCCATTTGATTACCCTTAATTCACTTTGATGTACGCTAATTCTCTTAGTCATCCAACTAGTCGTGCTGCGACCAACCAGCGGCGCGACGGCCGCACTAGGCCAACTCTCGCTCAGCCGCAGGCAAGGTGGTGGCGTAGCGCTGTAATGACGCATTGAGGTCCTGAGGTCCCGGGTTCTAGTCTCATACCAACTTCTCAGTGCCCTATCTCCTTCTGTGAGTTCGGAAGAATCTGACATGTGTGGACGACAAGATTTCGTGAATGTCGACTAAACAACGAAACATGTCAGGCTTGACCGAAGAAGCGATTAAAACGCGGAACTATTCCGTGGCCCGTGTGGGTGAGCGCACTACTTTTGCGCGTTCAGCATCGGCCGTGTTGCGTGCAACTGTCGGGAGATGGTGGGGCACGGAGCGAGCCCAGACGACGGCGGGATGGTCACGTGACCAGCATACGCTACCGCTGCACCACGGCGGCCACCTTGGCACGCGGCATCTTAGCCGCTGAATGAAGTGTAACGGACTCCGGCCGTGTACGCACGTGGAGGGGAACGACGAGTACGTGGACAGGCTGGAAATGTCCGAGAATCATATACGCCGAGCGAAGCAGAAAAGAAAGATGTTGTGCGTGCCTTCTACTGAACACGGCCCTCGGGGAAAACAGGAGACGGAGAAACTTAAAGACGGCTGCGTCTGTTGCCGCGTGGCAATAACAAACAGGAATTTACGGCACGGATTTGCCACCACCGCGATGCGGCACACAACGTACAGCGATGAAAAAATGAAACGCAAACACAAAAATACAAACTAGGACACACAAATATCGCGACTTCTCCCCGTGTAAGTCAAATTGACGCGTGGCTTCAATACAGTATGAATGTTTGGAAATGTCGTTTTCCAAACATACCACTAACGCGCCATTATTTTATCTCCACGAACCATATCGTTCGGTTTTGCGAGTTGTGGCTCATGTTTTCGGGTTCACTTTTCATTTGTGCATTTCTCCTCTATGAAGTAACTTCTTTCCCGTGTTGAATAGCGTGCGCTTAAAAAGGTCACTTTAAACAATGCTGTGGAACTTTCATTGTGGCTGCATCACTGAGTCCATGGAACCCATCTTGTTAATGCGAAAGCATTGCTTGAGTCGGCGGGCTGAAAAGCGGTGCTGTCGTCGGCGTCGTAAATACATGGGAGGCAAAATGGCGATGGCAACACGAGAACAAAAGTAAAAAGGTAGCGAATTAGGCGAGTTGGAGTGCGTACACGATGGTCAGCCCAGACGAAAACCGGACAAGAAGAGCAAGAACGACGCTTCAGCGCAGACGAAAACCGGACAAAAAGAGTAAGGATGACGCTTGTGTCGTCCTTACTCTTTTTGTCCTGTTTTCGTCTGCACTGACCATCACGTACGCACTCCAACTCGCCCAATTCGCTACCTTATTGCAGTTCATCACTAGTTCAACGCAGCGCTTGTGTCGTCCTTACTCTTCTTGTCCGCTTTTCGTCTGCGCTGACCATCATGTATGAATAAAAGTGAACTCAGCTGACAGAAAAATAAAAATCAAAGCCGCTTTCTTAAGAGAACGCTAGTTAATACGCGAATTTTTCACCCATGCAACCTGAGTCAAAGTCAGTCCAAAATTTAAACTGCTGCGACCTTGTTGAAATGGCTTAATAGCACAGGCGCCGGCTTCATAACGCGGGGGACACTGGTTGACTTCCGACCGCGAGGAGAGCTTTTTTTTTCTTTCTTTCCTTGAGGCGCTGAATGTGCTTTTGCGGAAACCCGCTGTGTAGCTATAGGCTTTCCTGAGGTGCGTTTTGTGCGTAACGATTTGGATTTTGAACTCTGAGTTTGCACTTTGAAGACATTGGCTTTCGGCCAGAGAAAGCTTCGCGTTTCAACCGTCTTTCACTTAACCCACGATAATCATCATCATCGTCAGAGAAAGTTGGCTTTCCTGCAGTGCGTTTTCGAGCAACGTCGCCATCAGTGACGCACAAACAGCTTCGCTTCAAAATTTTGTAAATTTGGGCGGATACGGGAGTCGAACCCTGGGCCTCCGAAACGCGAGACGGGAACTGCATTCCTAACGCCTAACGACTAAAAGCGGACCTAGTGAATGCGTTGTAGCTGCCGACTCAGGAACGTGGGTCAGAGACATGTGCACAAGTAATGTACACAGAAACATGTGCACGAGTAATGTACACAGAAACGTGTACACGAGCTACGCGAGTAATTTTAGTGCGCGAACTACACGAGTAGCAATTAGGTAACCGTCAAAGTACGCTCCCTCTAGATGTGCTCTTTGCTTCGAAATGCAAACCAGAATATGTGCCCGCTTGACGTTAGTAGTGCCATCATGCGGCATCCACTCAAACCAGTAATCGTACGGCGCTGCACCAACAGATGGCGCGGGAACGCTGCTAACGTGGGTATGTGCCAGCCAGACGTTACGCTTTGACCTCTAACGTCGACCGGCGCCCGCAGTTCGACGTACGATGAGCTCGACGTTGCTTGGCACGTCGAATGTTTCAACGTTGCTGGTACGAGCCGCGAACATTTGAGGGGCCAACAAGTTTCCGCGTGGCCGCACACACGCGGCTACGCCGCCGGGGAGGATACTTCGCACCCTGCGATGTCCCGCCGTTGCCAGGGCGAATTTCGCCGATCGATGCGGCGAGAAAACAAACGGAAACAACAGAACTATTTCGTGATCGCCCACACAGGACACGTCGTCGAGGAGGGACGAGCACCGGAAGGCCTTCTGCTCGCAAAAAGCCTCTCGCACCAACCAACACAGACAAGACGAGGAGAGTAGATGAGGAGCCCTGGTGACGTCATATGTCGCGTCCACTCTGCTGACGTGATTAGTCAAGTAAAAAAAACAACCGTCAGCTGGCGGGATGGAAGCAGGCGGTGTCTAACTAATCACCTGGCAGGAGTACGGCGAGTTCCTTGGCCTGCTCATCGAGTGAGTGTAGTTCGTTCACGCACGGACGGAACTCGGCTGTGCTGCAAAGAAAGCGATAAAGAGTAACGGCGAAAAGGTGCAACGAAGAGGGCGAAGCTTCAGTGCTAAAAAAGAAGCGAGAGAACGACGGTAACTGACGCGGAGGGAGCCGGTCGAAGCCGGAGCGGATCGCGCGTGCGGCAAACGGGCCGCCCTCTTGGAAAGCGAGCGGCGAGGAACGCGCCTTGGAGTTGTTGTATTATTGTAAGGAGCTGCAGACAACGCGGGGGACGAGACCGAGGAGGCGTCGGCGCCACACGCAGACGAAGATCACACAGGCTTGCCTGCCTCCAGCGGGTCACGTAAAGCGCCTGGGCCCCGTCACTCGACACCTCGTGCGATCGCCGCAGACGCTCTTCGGAACGGCCACCGGAATTCGGGGAGACCCGTTCGAGCGACGTCTGTTTCCTCGACGACGCCGGCGCACGAGAGTTATGTCTGGGTTTGTGTGTGTGTGTGTGTGGTGCGCGCCGTGAGTGAACGCTGTGAAATGAAGACGACTCTCCCACGCCGCCCGCTCCGAAAAGAACTCTTGCGTGGCGGTGGATGCCTGCAGCCACCCTCCCCATTCTTTTCTATATGTACACTTCTTTTCCTTCTCTCTCGATTCTGCCAATAAAGTCAGTCTGGAAACGGAACCCAACGAGGAAGCATCTTCTGTTTTAGGCTCCTGCACGCGTGGCTTCGCCACCCCGCAACGATACGTGCAGAAGAGCGGTAACTTGTTTTCGTATAGATTATGCTGCTAAGCAAGTTATCTACAAGATCGTAAGAGAGAAGAAGAACTACAACAATATTGTCTGGTGCCGAAACCCGGGAGGAGGGACTTCAAAAAAGATGGACGTCAGCCGCCTCAAACGCAAGCGGACCGTGGTGCGATCGTCGACTACAAAGCTGATCAACGACATCACCGACAAGAGGGACTCCGCATCAATCGGTGAGCTGGAATCCAATTTGGACCTTCTCTCTCTTAAAGAAAGATCTCTGAAAGAACTGGATGAAGAAATCCATACAGTCATTGAAGTGGAAGAGCTGGAAGACGATGTAGCAAGCGCTGAATCCTACGCTGAGAAAATCATCGTAGCCAAAAGCGAAGTCAGAAGCTGGATAAAAGATCTGAAGTCCGGCAATGAAAAGGCAGCAGCTACTGCAGCAACGCGGCAGACAGATCCCAGGCAGCAGGCAGAAACGAGCATGACTCCGGTTCCCCCCGTACAAGTCGTGAGGCTTCCAAAGTTGGAAATTTCTAAATTTGGAGGAGAACTGAGAAAGTGGCAAGGATTTTGGAGCCAATTCAACTCTACTATCCACAGCAACCCCACTTTGTCAAAAATTGACAAGTTTAAATATCTGAACAGCTACATGACAGCGAAGGCAGCGGCGGCCATCGCAGGGCTTGACCTATCAGAGGCAAATTATGACGTAGCCCTTACCATCCTTCAAGAAAGATTCGGCCGAAAGGAAATGATAATCGAGGAGCACATGTCGCGCTTGCTTCATGTGAAGCCGGTTCAGGATGTACGAAACCTCGACAAACTGCGTGGGCTCGTCGACGAAGTGCAGACGGAAGTCAGAAGTTTAGCCGCATTGGGAGTGAGTGCTAGCACATACGGCGTGCTATTGCTGACCGTACTCAAGAAGGCTGTGCCAGCTGATCTTTGCCTCGAATATTACCGAAGGCACGATGAAACAAAAGAGGGCAGCGAGGTAGAAACATTCTTGCTTTTCCTAAGAAAAGAGGTAGAAACGCGCGAAAAGATACAAGCAGCTGACTCCAGACACCGCGAGCCTACCGCTGCTCCCAACCGACACAAGAGTGGCTTCAAAGGATCGCATGCGCCTTCTGCTGCTTTGTTGAACGCCGTAACGGATAAAGACAGCACAGGATGCGTGTTCTGCCGCTCTTCCAACCACGACGCTGGGAGCTGTGATTCTCGGATGTCGGTTTCGGAAAAGCGGGAACTTCTAAAGCGCGACAACCGTTGCTTTCGCTGCACAAGAAAAGGACATAGGTCTAAAGAATGCCGAACAGCCAGATGGTTGAAGTGCGCAAGTTGCGGGGGGAAACATCTCACCACGTTGTGTGATCCCAACATGTCGGGCGCTGACAACACGGCCAAAGAGAATGCAACCGTAACAACAGTGACAGAGCCAAAGACAGTGTTGCAGTCGTCACTGGATGCTCGTAATCACGGGTCACAGGTGTTTCTTCAGACAGCAAAGGCTTGGGCTGAGGGCCAACAAAAGCGTACACTGGTGAGACTTCTCCTTGATGGAGGTAGCCAACGTACATTCATACGAAGCGACCTGTCCAAGAATCTGCAGTTGAAGGTCCTAGGCGAAGAGGAGCTGAACATTTTTACGTTCGGAGGCGCGGAAGCTGCGAGGCATACCAAGTCACGTCGAGTCGAGCTCTGGCTCCGAAGCCAGCATGACAGAACAGAGGTGCGGGTTGAAGCTCTCGAGGTGCCCTGCATATGTGCAGATCTTATGCCTGTTCCATCGGACGCAGACGTTTTGCGAATGCTAGAGGAAGGAATGAAAGTCGCAGACGTTTCACACGGTGATCACAGTGACGAGGGGATCGGTCTCTTGATTGGGGCTGATTTCTACTGGGCAGTGGTCACGGGATCGGTCAGGCGACTGGCTCCTAAGCTCATGGCAGTGGACACTGCTTTTGGGTGGACTCTGCAAGGCGAGGTTGGCACGACCCGATCTACGGCAATTTGTTCCACTGCGACAAGTGTGATGAGAGCGAGCGTGAGTGAAGAAACAGACAAAGATATAGCTTCACAACTCCGCTCTTTCTGGGAGCTTGAGCACCTTGGTATCAACGAAACCGAACGAGTTTGTCCCGAAGATGCCGTTCTTCAGCATCATAAAGAAACGGTCCGGTTTGAAGACGGTCGCTACAAGGTATCGTTCCCGTGGAAGCCAACAGCAACGGAATTGAGCGACAACCAAGAATGTGCTGCCAGGCGTCTAAAGTCTCTAACAACACGCCTAAGCAAGAGCGAGCACCTAATGCAAGAATACGATACTTCCATCCGTGACTACATTAAGAAGGGCTTCGCGGAGGAGGTGGAAGAAAACAAAGGCAGTACAAGCCCGGTGTACTATATGCCACACCAAGCTGTTGTACGTCATGACAGCCAAACAACTAAGCTAAGGGTTGTTTTCGATGCCTCGTCAAGCACCAACAATCGCCCCTCTCTGAACGACGTTTTGGAGAGTGGGCCAAATTTGAATCCTGAGCTCATTGACGTACTGACCAGATTCCGCACCCATAACATCGCTATTGTTGCGGACATCGAGAAGGCTTTCTTGCAGATATCTTTGGCCAAGACGGATAGGAGCGCGGTGCGTTTCCTGTGGTACGAAGGAACGCCAAAGATCGGGGAAGAACTTCCTCCAGTCGTGACCTACCAAATGACAAGAGTGCCCTTTGGCGTAACTTCAAGCCCATTTCTTTTGGCAGCGACGTTGCACCATCACCTAAGAAACCTGCCTGAGCAGTACGACGGAACGGCGGATATCCTACGCCGTCACCTTTACGTTGATGACCTCGTGACTGGAGTGGACAGCCGGGAACAAGCGACGAAGCTGTGCCAGGAGGCAACTACTATTATGGGACAAGCAGGAATGAAACTGCACAAGTGGATGTCCAACGATGCCGAGCTGCTAAACTCATTGGAACAGGGTGCTGTTCAGCAGCAATACAATGACTTCGGACATGCTGCGGCCGCAAAGGTGTTGGGAGTGGGCTGGAACCCCCAAAGCGACGTGTTCGAATACAGGTTGACCGCCCTCATCGATTTTCTCTCCGCCAGAGTGGACAATAAGAGATTTGTGCTCCAAGTGTCAGCGAGAATTTTCGATCCATTTGGATTCCTGTCCCCCACCACAGTGAATGTTAAGATGATGTTTCAAAGACTGTGGGAGCTGGGAGTAAAATGGGATGAACTTTTGCCAAGTAGTTTGCAAACCGAGTGGGATCAGTGGTGCAGCGAGCTTCCGCTCATTCAACAGATTACAGTGCCACGCATGATCGCCGCGGATTTCGGGGACGATCAAACAAAGAAAGTGCTGCACGTTTTCTGTGATGCAAGCCCCAAGGCCTACGGCGCCGTTGCATACATCGTAACTACATCAGCGTCGGGAGAGGTAGGCGTCAGCTTGATAATGGCTAGAACCCGAGTGGCACCTCTGAAACGACTCTCTTTGCCCCGACTCGAGTTAATGGGAGCCCTAATAGGCGCGCGGCTGTGCCAATGCCTCGTAAAGACGCTGCGAATGGAGCACGCTCGGGTACGACTCTGGACGGACTCTACAGTGGCCATGTACTGGATCAAGGGTTCCGCCAGCCGATGGAAACCATTCGTGGCTAACCGAGTTACAGAGTTGCAAACACTGACCAACCCTGAAGATTGGGGGCATTGCCCTGGAGCGGACAACCCTGCGGATCTCTTAACACGCGGCATACTGCCCTCGGCATTGGTGCAGAGCGCACTATGGTGGAGAGGGCCCCAGTGGCTACTGAATGATGAGTCAGGCTGGCCGATGCTGGGTAATCAGGCGTCACAACAAGCGGATTCCTACAAAGAGGAAATGAGAGTGGCTGCAATGCCAGTGATGTCTCCATCGCAAGACCCGATCCTGAATCTCAAGGATCATAGTTCGTTCAACAGGATACTTAGAGTGACTGCTTGGGTCCTCCGTTTTGTGGACAACTGCCGGAAGAAAGATGAAAAAAGGAAGGGGTCACTCACAGCTGAAGAAATAATCACCTCTGAAAGGTACTGGTTGGCGACCATCCAAAAAGAAGCCTTCGGCGACGACATCTCGAACCTGCTCACTCAAAGACCGCTTTCGAAGAAATCTCCTGTGTACCTATTTAACCCGTACATCGATGAAGACGGGCTCATGAGGGTAGGGGGGAGATTACACTTCAGCCAGAACAGCGAAAGTACGAAGCATCCAATAGTGCTCCCCGGCGACCACCCGTTCACTTCCCTGCTCATACAGAGAGAACACCTACGGCTGTTGCACTCCGGCGTGCGGGACACCCTCGCTCAATTGAGAGAGTCATACTGGATCCTCAGGGGGCGGCAGGTCGTGAAGAAAGTTGTAAATCAGTGCCTGAAGTGTCGGAAACAAAGTTGTCCCCCGGCGTCCGAGCAAGTGGCACCGCTTCCTGCCGATAGAGTAACACAGGGGAACCCGTTTGACGTCGTTGGAGTCGACTTCGCTGGCCCGCTGATGTGTCGGGAGAGCGGTGGGACGAAGAAATGTTACATCGCCCTCTTCACATGTGCCGTAACGCGTGCAGTGCACCTCGAGCTTGTCAGTGATCTTTCGGCTACCGCCTTTCTATTGGCCTTTAAGCGCTTCGTGGCACGTCGAGGAATGTGCACTACGGTCTACTCTGACAATGCGCTCACATTTAAAAGATCATCAAGAGACCTCAAGTTGATGTTCGACTCACTGCAGTCGGAAGAAACTCTATCTTACTTCGCTGACCACAGAATTAGGTGGAAATACATAGTTGAAAGGGCCGCTTGGTGGGGTGGATTTTGGGAGCGCCTGGTGAGATCGGTAAAGGTGTCGCTGCGCAAGGTGCTGGGTCGGAGCAGCCTAAACTTCGAAGAGTTGACAACAATTCTCAACGAGGTGGAGGCAGTCATCAACTCGCGTCCATTGACGTTCGTTTATTCCGAAGCTGATGAGCCTGAACCGCTGTCGCCGGGTCACTTCCTCGTGGGGCGAAAACTCACTGCTCTGCCACCGCATCGTCTTCCGGCCGCAACATCTCCAGGTGGCCAGCAACTTGTTCGGCGCTGGAGATACCGCAGCACCATCGCGGACAACTTCTGGCGAAGGTGGCGCAAAGAGTACCTGTTGGAGCTGAGATCGGCACACCTGAGCAGGCCTACCGTGTCAAGTGGCCTACAAGCTGGTGACTTGGTGCTCTTAAAGGAAGATCACCTAAAAAGGCATCTATGGAAAACCGGTCGAATCACGGAAACCTTCAAGGGAAGAGATGGCCTCGTGCGATCTTGCAAGCTCAGGCTACCCGGGGGAGCAGAGGTCAGACGGCCCGTACAGTTGCTGTATCCCTTGGAACTTTAAGAAAAAAGAAAAACCATGAGCGCAAGAAAACGCTCATCCGGGGGAGATTGTTGTATTATTGTAAGGAGCTGCAGACAACGCGGGGGACGAGACCGAGGAGGCGTCGGCGCCACACGCAGACGAAGATCACACAGGCTTGCCTGCCTCCAGCGGGTCACGTAAAGCGCCTGGGCCCCGTCACTCGACACCTCGTGCGATCGCCGCAGACGCTCTTCGGAACGGCCACCGGAATTCGGGGAGACCCGTTCGAGCGACGTCTGTTTCCTCGACGACGCCGGCGCACGAGAGTTATGTCTGGGTTTGTGTGTGTGTGTGTGTGGTGCGCGCCGTGAGTGAACGCTGTGAAATGAAGACGACTCTCCCACGCCGCCCGCTCCGAAAAGAACTCTTGCGTGGCGGTGGATGCCTGCAGCCACCCTCCCCATTCTTTTCTATATGTACACTTCTTTTCCTTCTCTCTCGATTCTGCCAATAAAGTCAGTCTGGAAACGGAACCCAACGAGGAAGCATCTTCTGTTTTAGGCTCCTGCACGCGTGGCTTCGCCACCCCGCAACGATACGTGCAGAAGAGCGGTAACTTGTTTTCGTATAGATTATGCTGCTAAGCAAGTTATCTACAAGATCGTAAGAGAGAAGAAGAACTACAACAGGAGTCTTGCGAGTCACGTCTCGGCGGCCCATCGTCGAGCGGGCGGCCCCAGATCTACGCTGCGCGCAACGAAACCGCGCCCGGGTCCGACGGCGCCTATCGTACGCATGTAAGGTTCCCCACTTCGCCTCGTCCGTCTAGCTTGCGTACTTACTAACCTTCTGTTGTTCCTTTTTCTTTGAACTTCTCTCTTTTCATTCGCCGCTTTGCGGGCCTTATTCGCATTTGCAGCCTGCGTTACGCAGCAATAATTGAAATTATCACGTTCGGGACAAACGTTTTGGAAGGCGCGAATTGTTATTTAAAATTTCATGTAGTCAACGGGGTGGTTGATGCATGTTTGCTCAGTGAAGCACAGTTGAGGCCGGGAGCACCGTTATATCGGCTTTTGAGCTTCGAGCTATCGAAATCTATCTCTCACCTAATCTAGCTTCGATAATCTAATCTATTTTATTCCAATTGCTCTCAGCTGTCCATCGACGACGAATGATAAACGACGTCGCAAGGCTTCGTTCGATTAGTACTGGCGAGACGCTCGCTTCTCGTTGCTAGAGCGCAGGGATATAAAGACAAGAGGAGCAGACAGGGGTGGGGGTGCAACAAAAAAGAGCTCCGGGAGGCGCCACAAATTTCCCCGCGACAGCGCGACGATGCCGTCACCAAAGACAATAGCCCAGAGACTCTGCCCCTTTTGTTCCAAAGTCAGTTCCGAAAGCGACACCTCCTCTCCCTCCACATTTCCCTTTCCCTAACACCGGCTGCGCTGTGTCCGTGGAATCATTGTTCCACCCACCCGCGGACAGAATAGCGCACGTTGGTCAACCCTGCCTTCACTCCGACCGAACAGAGCTGTTCGGAAAGGAGGTTCTTTGTTACCTCTTTATCTGCAAGCAGAGCCTCTCGCACGCATTACGGGCTCATTGCGCTACCGTCTGCGACGCTCAGCGTACGAGCACTTGCAGTGCCGGACAGCTGGCCAGCTGGTCGAAGAAGAAAGAACGTAAAAAAAGGAACGAAGGAGGGAGAGGAGGCGCCCTTTGTAGCCCCATCCCTCTCCCCCCGCAGTCTCGAGAGATATGGACGCGGGCTGAGCTACCGTGGTTGCTTGCACGCGGGTGACGGCGGTGGGGGGTCGTGGACCAACTTCTGGCAACATTCTGACCGCGCGGAGGCCATTAGGAAGAAAACAAGAAGGGGCTCTAAGCCGCCTTGGGAAACAATTAGAATCGACGGGGATCCAGACAAGGGACACCCTTGGCCGTTGGTGTCGCTGCTGGGGGCAGGAGCGAACGGGCCGGCGGGGACCCTGGAACTCATTCGACCCTCGTGGCGAAAGATAATACGGCCTCCTGGCGCGACTGAAGGAAAATGCTCGGCCTCGGAGGGTAAAATAGCTCTTTACGGCCACTTCAACTCACGTGGTGTGGCTTTGGAGACATCTTTGATATCACTTGACCTCCATCTTGCCTTCTGGCCTGGCAGACTTTTCTCCTAAACTTCTGTTATGTTCGATGAAGCGCTGGCGGGCCTTGCGGTCATGCGAGCATGTTCGAGTGAATTTCATCGCGTTCTCGTGAGCTATTTTTCGGGAAACAACCGCAGTGTAAACCCAGATAGTTTGTTTGCGAATGAGCACAACAAGCCCGACTGCTCGTCAATATCAACACGACGTCGAAGGTTTTAAAAGTTAAAGAGCTATACTTCAGCCGCAACCTGTGGCGCAAAGGTACATCGTTACCAGTCTGTGGCCTCGCCGTGATGAGAAACTTCCGTTTCGGGTTCATTACCCACCATCACCACAATGCTCTTACGAGCTGCATATATGGCTTGAAACTATCTTGAAAATTGCTACGCACGTAGTGTATATATCGATATGAAGGCCTCTCTAATCTTTTAAGACACTCCGAATCGAATAAAGAGGCAGGTGGGAGCGAGAAAGAGATCGATACAAATAAACTAATTACACAGCAAGATCGATCTTGTGTACAAAGTAAGAACTAACACGGGCTCTCGCCAAGCCATCTGCTTAGTAAAAGACACTCGTATCACGCACTGAAACCGGCCGGTCCCAGTGAGTGCGTATGGGCCATCCATACGAAACTGCCGCGAGGCGTTCCCAATAACCTGACCGTAAAAAGCCGGCGGTCGATCGCACACCCGTCTCCTACATTTTGCATTACAACTCCCCGCTTCTGCGCTGTGTATATAAGGCTGATTACTCTCGTACGGTACGGCCAGCCTGCTCTCTTCAATACCAGGTGCTTCGATCTGAGAACTTCCTCCTATGTACACATCCATGTTTTTTCTGTTTTCGTCTCTATCTCGTATTGCTTCCCGCGTTTCCTTGTTTCAGGAGCTCGCCGTTTCTTCGCATAGAGTCTAAGAGTGGCGCAGTCGACAGGACTGGGAACTGCCACCGCCGTCGAGCGAGCAGCTAGGGGCTCTCGCGAGATTTGATTCGGACGGATCGTGACCGCCATACGGTTCCAGGGACCCAGCGTTCCGCCCGTGAAAAAGGGGGCCCCGGCGAAAAGATAACTTTGGAACCGATCCGTGGCACGTACGGGAAATGAAGGGAAAGGCGGCAGACGGAGCCGGGTATCTCCCAATGTCGGGGCTAAAAGACGAGAGAGAGAAGTGAGCGTTTTCGGTACGCCCAATTCTTCGCGGCCGAAAAAGACACGCAAGAAAAAGCTGGCAGTTGTTTCTTGTTGCTAGTTTGCACATCGCCGCGATCATTATGTATGGTTTACGGGTGGCATATTTTTACGGCTGAGTTCCTTGTTTTAGCGATGGTAGATTTACTAATTAGTTATGATATACATACGATGCATTTTTCATTAACCGGCGTGTGCGCATCCTGTCGCGTATCCACAAGAGCAGGCTATGAGCTCTATGGCGACGGGCGCGCCCACTGTACGCCCGAAGTGCAGATTACTTGATAACTGCATAAAGACGTCTCGCACAATGCGTGTGTGGATCTCAATATCAAATTGCGTACACAAAACATGCGGGAACAGTGTATAAGTAAACCCTGTTTTCACCAGTTTTAGGGTATTGCGATTGGTGGTTTGTAAACAAAATAATATGCCATTGCATTATTCGCCAGAAATGAGTCAGGTTATGAACGTTGCACCGAGCAAAGCTTCTAAATGGCACTTCTGATTTAGGGGCGTGGTTAACAGAAATTTACACGTAGGCACAAACTTTCCGGCAGCATCATTACAACCCAGGACATTTGCTACTAGCCTCTAATTAGTGCGCAGGGAATTAAATCTCAGAATTTAAACTGCCCTGTATTTACTCCCTCTGACAGAAGTGTCACGTGGTATGCGTGTAGAGTTTTGTTAAAAAATAATTTGCATTCCTAGTGGTGTGAAAGGAAGGAAATCATGCATCTGCATCACTTGCACTTACATAACCATGGAGGAGTCCAGATATCTGTAAAGAGAGAAAAAAGATACGGCATACTTAGCGTCAAAAGTCGTGGAATCGACGGCATCGTGTACAACCCGTTTCAGAAAGCACATGCAAAAGAATCAACTGTTCAAATGTCATTAATCGTGTGTTCGTCATGTTAGCGAGAATTCTTGTCATGCTAATTTTGGAGCGTTTTTATTCTGTGATACAAGGTAAAAATTTATTGTAAGGATAAATATAAACATCCAACTCATGAACGACGCACTTTTGTAGTACATACACACACACACACGTATACACGCACATACACAAAGTGGGGTTAAGGTTTTACGCTGGCGTGCGTCCATTCTAGGAACCTGTATAGCGTACTTCCCTGCAATAGTCTTTATTCAGAGGGAAAGCCGACTACATGACGGACGAAATGGAGAAAAGCAAGTTCTGTAAGAGCATTTTTACAAAGACTTGTCAGTGTTCTCAAATGCAACGCTCGCATTGCCCACATCGCTCTGAGGAGATTGGTTAGCGAAGAAACTGTATGTGAACAAATGGCAGGTTCTATGAAAAAATTCAACAAAAACTAATCTCGTGTTAACAGCGTGCACGTCGGCCTAACAGGTGTTGCGTACTCCCAATTTCAGCATCAGAGATTTAACAAATGTCTTACTGAACAAGGCAGCAAGCAAGGAAGCTATGAAGCAAGCGAGCAAGCAGTGAATCCTGCATTCTAAAGACGTGGCAGGAAGCTCTTATCCATTCTTAATAATTCCCCTCCCTCGTATATGTTGGGGATTGGCCATGTGAGGGGGTGAGGGGGTCGGGTTTGTGCGAGAGAGCTTAATTAATTGCTGCAGTAGTGGTAACCATTAGGATGCCGATATTTGCACCGCCTCATTTGGGCGTTACTATTTTTTCTTTGTTCCCGAACTGCCTGGATATGAAGCTCGTGGTACTGTGCTGCCTTTGGTGTGCTCTCGGTATTGCTTATTGGTAGCTGATACCACCAGTAATAAATTGGTACAGTCAAAATAAAAGCGGTACACAGGAGGTTTAGCTGGATGGTTACTTTTTTTCTCTCGGTAATGTGTAGAGGCGGCCTTTTGAAACCGCAGCTCCAGAAGCTTCTTCCTCGCACCGTAGCCAGCAACACGTGCAGGGCGCACGATCTGCGGAACCCACGCAGGTGGCGCTGGGGAGCAGCGGTCAAAGTGTTTCCGGCGCAGTCACACCAGGGCGACCGTGAAAAGCATCGCCTGCGCACGCGACGTATCGTAGGAAGTTTGCTGGCTTGAAAGCGGAGGACGATACACTTCTCCATCGGCTCCCTGCGCTCACGAACACTGCTCGTACGCACGCACCACGGACACGTATGTACGCGGAAGAACCGCGCCCGCCAAATGGACGCGCGGCACGCAGCAGACGATCCGAGTAGCAGACGACGCGCAGCCGAGTGCAGACGACTGCGATCCAAGGTGGAGCAGACGACGCGCGGCGGAGTGTTCAACGAGCGGGCTCCGTCTCTCGCGGTGGGCCGTGACATCTTTTGCCGCACCGTTGCGGAAGCTTGAAAAGAGAAAACGATAGCTGTGACTAATTTCTTTCTTCACGCTTCGAGTAGCGTAGTTTTCGTGGCACGTGTCCTCACAGGCCCCGCTTGTGAAATGATAAAGCGATAAAGCGCCCTCTGATATGACAGCCAAACAGTGAGTGGTTTTGCTTACCAGCAGGGGAGGGCGGATATAAATGGCCACAAAGCGCTAGACTTCCCTAGCGCAAATATTTGCTCGCCCCCTTTTAAAAGCACCGAGGGAACCGCGGAATGAAGAGAGAGGTAGCGGGCGCAGCGTTCTCAGAGGAGACGTGATTCCTGAACGATTAATGTGACGTCGTCGCGGTCGTCGGAACAGGCAGCGGAGCAAGACCCAGTAAAGGTGCTGACCACGACACTCATTTCAACGGAGGTCAAATGTCCCCTTTATTCAGCTAAGGTCACGCAGGGAAACGATCTGTAGTCTACGGTTTGTCTCGAGCGCAGTTTTTCTCAGGGGTCACGTGTTTCAGTGACACTGTGGGGCGAGTGAAAATTTGAGCCGTTAGACCAAGACGCACGTATACGCCCGATTGTTCGGAGGGGAGCTCGGTTTGACCCTGACCCGGTTTAACCATGTACGAGCCCGAGGCGCTGTCTTCACAGACGTGTTTGGATATCGCGACACGCTGTTCTTTCGCAGCCTGTTCTAAGTTAATTAGAACGGCTAACTCTGGCTGTTTTCAGCAAACACATGCTACTAAATAGGTTGTCTGTTAACGAAATGTCAAGTCGTCTGTCTCGTACGCTGACCATGTACACTCGGCAGTTGGCCCCCCGACCAACAACACCCCATCGTTTCCCTCACCCACAGCCACTAATTCTCTCCTAACCTCCACAAGTATCCTTTCTCCCCCACTACCGACTATCCCGCCGAAAATTCCCACCGCCTTATCTATAAAACTCTCGTGGCCCGAGGAAACCACACTCCGAAATCTATCGACCAAAACACCCTCAACACTATCAAAACACCCTCCTCCAAGCCATGTTTTCTACACAATACACAGCCACATGTCAGCACTGCCCACAATTAGCCACTCTCTTCCACATTATAGCTGCATGCTGACACTATATGCTGACACATTATAGCTGCATGCTGCTGGATGGAGCTTCTGTAGCGTTGTCCCTGGCGTACCAGCAAAAATCCGCCCCCCCCCCCTCTACCATGATTGGCAAACGCGGTCGCGTCTTTACGTGACAGCTTCGCCTAACATAAACTAGTCTTTCTTTTTTTATTTATTTCTCTCCCCTCGTTCTTTCTTCCTTTCTTCCTTTCTTCCTTTCTTCCTTTCTTTCTTTCTTTCTTCCCGTCGCGTCCCTGCGCTGTTCTAACCAGTTAAACGAAGTCATTTAGCGCATGTACGTGGAGTTGGCCCTTCTCACCAATGTTACGATTCGTAGCGAATGGCTTCGGCGCCACTCAGTGCGCGCGTGGTATGCCGGCGTGTATTGCAGAGAAGTTTCGTGTCTGTTGCGGTGAAGCCAGCGCATCGGACAAGTGGCGACACGACGGAGTCTCTTCATTCAGCGAGCACTCGAAGCGATGATACAACCCGCGGCGGTTGCGAGATCCGGCTGCCGTCGGCGAACCTCGGGCGTCGGTTCAAATCCTCCTTTCCCGCCCTCTCTTCGGCACAGCGTGCATCAGCACTACGGATCTTCCGGGGCCTGCGAGGTAGACATTTCTCCGCCCTTTCGATGAAGACGTCATGTTTTAAGCACACCAGCGGGCTGCTGTTCCTGCATCATCGCTACTCTCGTATCGCCAAGCGTTAAACAGTCAAGTTTTGCTCCTTCCTTTTTGCCGTTCCAAACGGAGGCAATTCCTCGGAAAACCGCTCGTCCACCACGTTGCCACTACATGACGGAGGCGACGGAGATTGGTTCTCGGGCGCCTTCGCCAATGTAACACTAGCAATTGCAAGAAGGTATCCTGGTCTGAGGGCACCTCTCACCGCGAAGTTCACTCATTTACTCTCTCTTAGGAAGTTGCGCGTTCCGATCCAAACAACGAGAAGGATATCTAGGGTAAAATTTCTATGGGCTGGAAGACATTCGGCAAACACTCAAGTAATAAACAATAGGCTACATCCAATGCTACAATGAAAGGGGCACAAGCAATGCGTACTCCATGTGATGACTTGTGGCGCGGAAACTTGGGGACTTACTAGCGGTGACAGTGAAACAAAACCTAGGTCGTCCAGCGAGCCATGGAAAGAGTAATGATTGAAGTGACCATTATGAATTGCAATCGAGCGCCTTGGATTAGGGAGTACACAGGGTGGAAGATGCCCTAGCTCAAATCAAGATATAAAAATGGAGTCGGGCTAAACATGTAATGCGGCAAACGGTGGACCACGAGGGCGATGCAGTGGTTATCGAGAGACGGGTAGGGGAAGTTTAATGACTCTATGAATGGAGGGGGTTAGGAAATATGGTGGCAAGGAATGGATTCCGACTGCGCAGGATAGGGGCCCCTGGAAGTTAATAGAAAACACCTTCGTCCTGCAGTGGACACAAATAAGCTTATGATAATGATGACGACGATGATTAATAATAATAATAATAATAATAATAATAATAATAATAATAATAATAATAATAATAATAATAATAATAATAATAATAATCAATCAATCAATCAATCAATCAATCAATCATGTTTATTTACGTGCCCAGGAACAGCCAGAGGCCTGGGTGCTGGCGCACGGATAGTTACATGAAAACAAAATACAAGAAACATATTGAAAGAAACAAACAAGCGACAACACACACACAAATTGAAGTAGCGAAAATTACAGAAATAAAGCACAGGCGGAGCCTGGGTACAGGTAAAAAAGAAAAAGAAGATGCCTTTGTGGCTCAGCTTATTGTAGTGAATACACAACAAGCAGAGAACAAAGTTTAACAGTAAGACGACAAGAACAATGACAAAGTATAGATACAAATGATAAGACAACCATGATAAGTAAACAGTTTCAAAAACAGGCAACTATAGTGGTTAAACAGAACCACAGAGAAACCAAATTTCAGCAATAAAAAAAAAGAAAAACGAACGACAGAGATATCATAGATGTTTAACATACTGTGTTCAACAAAGCAGTACGGTAATAATAATCAATCAATCAATCAATCAATCAATCAATCAATCAATCAATCAACCTTTATTTTTGGTGCCCAGGAACAACCCTAGGGTCTTGGTACTGGTACACCATATACAAGCATTCATAAAAACAAACTAAAATCAAGACAACACAACACAGAAAACCGTATATATGAAAGAAACAATAAGATAAAAATAGTTACAGAGATCCCAGAAAGCAAAACAGCAAAACAGCAAAAAAAAAAAGGAAGCCTAGTGTTAGAAGCCATGACACCCGGCCAGCAAAACGTTGAAGGCACGTGAAAAATTGAAAATACACAAGCAAATACTCAATACACATGACGGAGATAGATTATACACATAAAACAAAGGTTTTGTAACAAAATGTCAGGAAGTTTCAAAATGGAAAAACGAAGTTCAGCGTTACAAGCACTGACACTTAAACCGACAGAAATTCAAGCAACACAAAATCAGGAAAAGTGAAAAACAAACAAGCAAGATGATGATTTGCATAAAATAAATACTGAACAGAAATACGGCACATAAATGACATAAAGGCACTTAAGTTACAACAGTTTTCAATTCATTAGAGAACAAAGACAAAGAGCTCTGGAATATATCAAGACGATCGGAATATTCATTATATGCACATTGTATTCTGCAGATGGACGAGCATCGTTTACTTAAAGCATCTGTTCTGAAAGTTCGAAATCTTCGGAAAAGTTTGTTCGGCAAGTTGACATTGATAAGTGCAACCAAGTCATCACACAAAATATCACCATGAAGAAGTTTATAAAGAAAGATAATGTCAGCTCTCATTCGTCGACACCAAAGGGAAGGAATACTTTTGAGACAAGACGTGCTGCCGTTTGCGTCTTCTTGTACATGACGGAAACGGTGCCTAAAGATAGAAAGGAACTTATTTTGAACCCTTTCGATGCGGTCACTATTGGACTTGCAAGTTCCATTCCAAACAACAGAACCGTATTCGAGAAGAGGTAAGCACAGAGCCGAATACAACTTTAAGAAAGGAAGAGGACTTTTAAACTCTCTAGAATACCTGCAGACAGCACCCAGACATCGAAGAGAGCGTCCGGTAATTTGTGTAACGTGGGAAGAGAAAGTCAGTGAAGAATCAAATAGTACTCCCAAGTCCCGAATTTCGGTCACCCTCGGCAGTGCAGTGCTTGCTATTTTATAGGAGTATTGCAGCTGTTGAGTTTTCCTACTATAGGAAACAACTTTCGTTTTTGAGGGGTTCAAAATTAAGTCGTTTTTGGTGCACCAACGATGGAATGACACGATATCAGCCTGAAGAGAATTACAGTCCTGAACATTACGCACTTCTCTGAAGATTTTCACATCATCAGCATACAACAAAAAAGAAGAATTTTTAATGGCAGAAGCAACATCGTTAATGAAAATGGAAAAAAGAAGGGGGCCCAGAACGGAGCCCTGGGGTACACCACTGGTTGCTTTGTACCTAAATGATGTTTGATCATTAACACTTACATAGCAATAACGCTCCTGGAGATAGCAACGTATAAGACCCACTAAGGAAGCGTGAACATCTAACAGAATGAGCTTGGCAAGCAATAACGAGTGGTTGACTACATCAAAGGCCTTGCTCATGTCACAGTAGACCGCATCAAGCTGGCTTCTACCAATGACTGCTGGGACAGCCTGCTCCATGAAGCATGCGAGGTTTGTGGAAGTTGAGCGACCACGCATGAAGCCATGTTGATTAGGAATGAGGACGTGTTTAAGTGAGAAAGACAAGACCTTATGAAGAGATAACTCGAATATTTTAGAGGCAGAACAAAGAAGCGACACTGGCCTATAGTTCATGGGGTCGGTTTTTGGGCCTGACTTGAAAACAGGGAATACACGACAGATTTTCCATGATCGAGGGTACGTGCCAGACCGGAGACAGTTATTAAATATTGAGGTGAACACAGGAACAAATATATTTGCATACGTTTTTAGAATTGCAGCAGGAATACCATCTGGCCCAGAAGAAAACGAGGGCTTTAGCCGCTTGATGCTGGCCCGCACGATGTTCTCATCCAATTGGAAACAAGCGGAGTAACCGTCCTGGTGACAAGAGACGCTGCCGTCATCACTACCACCGCTAAGCCCAAACAAAGAAGAAAACTGACGAGCAAAGCAGTCGGCCGCATCTGCAACCTCATCGCCGTTGGAATCCAGTAGACGAATAGATTCTTTCGTTGTACTAGATCTAGAATGAATGTACTTCCAGAAGGCTCCCGGCTGATGAGTTGCTTTAGCTTCAACTGACGCCAGGTACAAAGCATGATCACGTTTGTGCAATATTTTGCATAGGGCACGTAGGCGCCGGAACTCCTGAACGAACTGATTCGCACCAGAGCGCTTCATCTTTCTGTGCGCGTGTTCTTTGAGTTTCAGGGCATCCCGCAATTCAGAAGAAAACCAGTGTGGGAACTTGAACTTCTTTGGTAAATATTGCGGGATGTATTTCTTCATACCCAAAAGCACAATCTCAGTAAAACGGTCAACTTGTTCATTGACATCAGAGTGGTCAATGACTGTTGACCAAGGGGCAGCAGAAAAGTAGCCATACAGCCCAACGTAATCTCCCCGGGCGAAAGCGTAGCGAGGTTGCGCATTGCTTGAAATTACAGAACGGTGGAGCATTGTAGGAAGGCAACAGGAAATAGAAAGAGGAGGATGATATTTGTCGGGTATAACTAAAGCACAATCAGAGCGCGACACATTAACGTCATCGAAGTTTGAAAAGCACAGGTCCAGAATGTTTCCACTGCAGTTTTTTATGTGATTACGCTGTGCCATGGAAGTGAAAGACGAAAAATCTAGTAACCTATTACCCTTCTGTTGAAAGTGGTGGTTGTAGTGGGAACAGGTGAGGTGGCTCCACTGAACGCCAGGAGCGTTAAAATCTCCAAGGAGGAGGACCTTGAGGTCGCAATGAGTAGTGAGCACCTGTTCAATGGAGGAGACTAACTTATTGAACGCGTCAGGAACTACATCAGGAGGAACGTAAAAAACACCAACTAGAAGTTTTTCAGTTTTAGAGATATGAATTTCGACCCATAAAGACTCACCTGCGTTTTCAATATCGCTACGTAGCACACACGGGAGAGATTTGTTAACTGCGAGAAGTACCCCGCCCCCCTTTTGTTTGCATCCAGTTAAGGCACGATCATTACGATATACATGGTAATTTTGAGGAAAATAGTCATTGGATAGAATATCAGGGCACAACCAAGTTTCAGATATAGCTATTAACGGAAAGCAAGAAGCCAGAACATTACCAAAAAATTCAGTCGCCTTAGTTCGAAGACCTCGCACGTTCTGATAAAAAACATCTAAACTAGTCATTATTCTTTTTCTGATGTGTTGCGCTCAGAGCTGTGAAGCATGCCTTCGCGAAACATGCCTCGAAACTCTTTAAAGAGGCAGTCTTTCGGCCAAACAGCGGGCTCATGCAAGCGCTCGAAAAACTCTTCACTGACGGAAATATAAAAGGATGCGTACGTTTCAAATTTAGTTTTCAGTCGTCGGCAGTTCAAGGGCGAGACACCTAAGGTTAACAGATGGGTTTTAAGGCTAGCAGAGGTGGTGGATGGGGAAAGCTTTGAAACGAACATTGCTTTGGGGCGCTTCGGCTGCGGAACGACTACCAGTCCACATGTGTCCGATGCACCTACACATGCCCGGCTTCGACGCTTCTTCTCAACAGTAGGAGGGAGACAGTCAAGCACAGGCGCAGAATGCACCGGGGAAAGTTGGGACGGAGTAGGAGGCAGTGCAGGAGAAGCCGAAGACATCGACTGCAGCGGAGCAGACGTAGCCGAAGGCAACACTTCCTTGTTTACAGCTTGGGCAAAAGAAGGCTGCCCCGATCTGTGACGCACTCCTTCCGGCATAATAATAATAATAATAATAATAATAATAATAATAATCAATTTATTTTCAGTGCCCAGGAACGACGGTGATGTTTTAGTGCTGGTACACTAACAAACATAAAAACGAACAAAATGACATGGTACATACAACACGTACCACTAAAAGAAGCACAAAGAACTATTAATAAAACTACAAAGAACTACACTAATAGAAGCACAAAGGACGCTAATAACAATGATATCATACTCTATTGACGGAAGAGTTAGCCAGAAATAATGTACTGGTTAAGTGAACATACAGCCAATTAGAAGATAGTGAGGTAAGGATAAAAGCTATACAAACGAGAAGTTGAATAAAATGCAGTCACGAGCAAACAGAGGAAGGTGGCTTGGCAAGATTGGGTGAAAGGAATAAGACATATACCGTTAGCTACAAAGAGCACTACTCAGCCCTGCACGAAACTGGGCCAGGGAGCCATTAAAACATCCAATTTGTCACCAAGAAAGTTGTACAGGCTTTGCAGTCGGTGCATAGGCGAGTGGCGACTACTAGTTGCACCAGTATGGAATGGATAGCGCGATCGCGTGCACTTCTGGGGAATTCGGAGAATAAGCTGGGACAGAAGTTCTGGGCAGGAAATGACTCCGTGTAATAGCTTGTGCAGAAAAAGAAGATCAGCTCGATCACGCCTAGAACTCAAGGGAATAAGCTTAGGAAGCTGATGTTGACTACAGGACGAAACAGAACCGCGTCCTAGCCGGTGTTTATATATTGACAGGAATTTTTTCTGCACTCGTTCAAGATACTGGTGGTTGGACTGGCAGGTTCCATTCCAAATGACAGATGAGTATTCTAATTGGGGGAGGCAAACTGATGAGTAAAGCTTTAAAAAAGGAACAGGAGAAGTGAAATCTCTTGTAAACCTTCACACCGCACCCAGAGAGCGGAGGGCCCGCCCGACCATCTGTCGTATATGGGGATTGAAACTGAGGGAACTGTCGAACAGCACCCCAAGGTCTCTAACCTCGGAAACTTTTGACAGACGAGCATTATTAAGCGTGTAAGAGAATTGGAAGGGATGTGTTTTCCGGCTGTAGGTGATAACTTTGGTTGTATTAGAGTTAAGAATTAATCCCTGCTCAGCACACCAGCGCGCGAAAGATGAGATGTCATGTTGAAGGGCGAGGCAGTCCTCTGGGCAATTAATTATTTTGTAAACCTTTATATCGTCAGCATACAAATAAAAAAACGACCTCTTAATAGAGGTAGATACGTCATTAATAAGAAGTAATTACGTAGATACGTCATGAAAAGAAGTAGATACGTCATGAATAAGAAGTAATTAATTGGGACCCGCCCGGGCGCCCTCAAGCTATTTGTCTAAAAATTGTCTTCCATTGTCGATTACATGCTACTAAATTTTATCGAATGAAAAACAAACGCTCGGTCGTACGCTTATAAATTTTATAATTCATGACCGTCATGACTTCAGTAGTTATTGTTAATGACCTTATTGTTGGGCCTTACTATTAGAACTTACTGTTACGCGCGTGCTGTTAATAACAACAGTGTGCGCGTAAAAAAAAAAAGCGACCTCACGTTTCCCCCCTTAAAAAAAATTCTTAACGAACTAAAAAAAAGACGACGAAGAAGGAGCTTCACTTTCTCCGGTCATGCCGAAATAGAGGGAATAAAGCGAAAAGAAGTCGCTCCCCAGCCCTCAAGTGCAGCCTTGTGTTCGCGTCAAGTCGGGTGTGCTTAAAGAGCCAGGCGCCTTAAACGTTCTTAGCCACGCAGCCCCCGCGTTTAGCCTGTCCGCAGGGGCGCGCCAAATGGCAGTGCGACACGCAGTGGAAGAAGCGTCGAGTGTACGCGACGCGCTGGGTAACAGGCGCGTCGGCCATGGCAGCTTCTTCTTTACAAGGGAATGAAAAACGACGGGAAGCCGGCGGACGCCAGCTACAAGAGCTGTATACGCGGTGGCGCAGTGAGACGCCTCAAATTCACACACGCACACACACAAACTCGCGAAAGGAAATGATGGTTTAGGATCATAATAAAGAGCGCTTGCGGTCAGCCAGGCATTCAGCGTCTTCGCGTGCGAGGCTTAAATTTTTGAGAGCGAATCCTGCGAGTTATACTTCCTGGCTGTATACGGATAGCACGACTTCCGTCCCACGCTTGTAACTGGAATCAAAGAGAAGCGGACCTTATCGCAACGAGGGAAGGAAGAAATGTGGTTCCCGAGCAGCCAGGATGGCTTAGCTCAACAATTTGAGGCCGTTAGAAATGCTTCGTGGTTGCGGGTTGGCTTGGAACTCGGCGAGCTGGTTTCATGCGCTCGCTGTCGCGTGTGCGGTCGCAGTGAAGGTGGTTAACGTTATTAGGGTCGAAGCCCCCTTAGGGGCTGGGGCTGTTGGCGTCTCCTGTCGTCGACGTCCTCGTCGTAATCGTCGTCTTATGTAGTCACGGTACTAAAACTCCGGGAAACTAGTTCACCCCTCGCGTCAGAACGTAACGCGCACTAAAAAAAAAAAAAAAAAAAAAAAAAAAACCACCGGGACACTCGTTTACGCCTCGCACTGGAGCGCTTCGTAACGCGTACTAAAAAAAATGTGGTTGATCCCATAGGGATCGGTAAAACAGGAAAGTGAAATGTGCCTTCACAGGAGCAGTTGAATGTTTATTGCGCATCGATATGAACTTCCACATGGCTATTTATATTTAGTCGGTATGACACCGTCAGAGGCATCAAAATTAGACACTGTATTGCACGCGCCGGTACACTGACCACACGCGCTCGCAAACCATGCCGAACGAAACCGAACGGGTTGCCAGCGATTCGTTTGGTGAACTCACGGTCTACTGCAGCGACAGAGCATGATTTGCGGGGCTATCTTGTGGGTGTGCTTGGCGAGCGACGACCTGCTAGCGCGTCGCTTTGGCAAGTGTGCGACCATCGCGCTCCTGCTCCGTGGAGTGAACGGCAGACGGTTGCGTTCCGACGACCTCAGCTGGCGCCAGCTATCGGGGCTGATTGGCATCGTGATGCACTACATCGCTTCACCTCTCTTAGACGGCAGCACCACCTAAATTTTGCTGCCGTGAAGGATGGAGGATGAATGGTGAAGGATATATGGCGCATTCATGCATCTGGAGCGGTATTCTCGAGTTTTGTCCCTTTTGCGTCCCTTTCAAAAGTGTTCCTTTTGGCGAGCCCTGATTGGCTGAAAGCAAACAACCGGAAGTGACGTAACGCAAGCGCGGCGAATCTACTGCCAACGCCCACTGCTTAACCGGAAGTACGTCACGATGAAAGGGACTCAAAAGGGATGTTTTCAAAAGGGACAGTTACGAGAATACCGCCCCTGTCTGCGCTTCAGCTCATAGCGCAGTGGATAAAGCGTCTATCACCTCCCGTTGCGGAGACCGAGTCTCGAATCCTGGCGCCGCCGCGTTAATGGACCTTTTTCTGGCGATGTCATTTCCGTGACGGATATGACGTCAGTGAGATCTTGGTGGATCATGGAATAAAACACTTTCGCGTTAAAAACACGTGGACACTCGTCTACGCCTAGCGCTAGACAGCTTCATGCTTCAAAGACAAGAGACTTTTACAGCAAAGCTGTATACCTCTACCCCAAACGGTTTCATCTCCGTTGGAAAAAACGCCAAGGCGTCAAGAATACTCATATACACTGCATGTGTCGCCCCTGTCCACGTTTTACGTTAGTGGAGAAGGCTCGGGACTTCTTTGCGTTTGATTTGCTGTTAAACGCTCGCGGGTCGGGCGCGCGCCCGTGAGTAGGCATATCCAACAGTTTTAAAGGTTTAAAAAGGCATGACAATGTCTTCGTGTGGTATTCTTGAGGAATTTCTTCCAGTTCTTCATTAAAAATGTGCATATACATATGCATTTATACACACATATGGGAAGAAAAGCGAACAGTCAAGAACGTCAAATAAGGAACCAGGGAAAGAGATTGCCAATTTTTGGTGTGAAAAGTATTTTCGAAGTGCTTCTAGGACGACACGGTTGAAAACATACGCCCTGGCTAGAATCCTAACCTACAACTCTTCGATCACTGATAGAGCTTAGTAGGTTAGTGGGATGTGATTGCATTGAACAACAGTCCCGCTTCAGGAGGCACCATGCAGTGCGTCACATGCGAGAGGCTCGCTCGATATAAGCATCAACGAACGTTGTCTACGATTCATTTACACGTTACCTGTCAGGCTGACGAAGCTAACAGCCTTCGAATGCACGTCTTTACGTAGTATTGCGTGAGTCAACCTGGGCTTTATAAATTTGTAAAATAATAAGCGCACAATGCCATGCTTGCCATGTGCCGACGCTTTAGCGCCGCTGAACGTGGACGTACGACCAAATTTCCAAAAGCCCGTGCGGAATGCGGCCTGGCCATCGACAGCGCGCCTTGACTCTTCTAGTAAGAAAGGAGGTATATCTCGTTAAAAATGTACCATGCTGGGACCACTCACTTTGCTGTTTTCAAAACGCTCGTTTTATAACAGAGCTGTTTTAGGCTGTCTCTCTCAGTCTTTTTTTTTTTCTGTCCGTTGGACGCGAAAACCCGCTCCCCCTCACATTAGCACACCCTCTCTCTTCAGCCGCCTGTTCGCCACCGGCGCTTCAATTTTGAGGCGACTGCATATAGGGCACCTGAAAAGACGTATTTTCTGCAATGCACTAGTGCTTAGAAGTGAAACAAACTGTACAAAAATCAGTCAAGATTGTTTTTGTAAGCTGTCTTTCCCGCATGGTGAGTTGTACAGAGAAGCGTACTCCCAATCCTGCTGAACGCTTCCCCGGCGCGACGGCGCGGTTGAGCGGGAGTTTGTGGCCAACCAATACCCTACAAAAAGCTCCTCTGGTCACCCACCGTCACAGAGTGGAATCCATTGAATTTTTGGTATTGCTTTCACTATTCCCGCGCCCGTCATAATCACCGCACGCTGCGCCACCTAAACGTTAGGCAGGGAACGAGTAGGGTCCAGTAACGGCGGCTTCACTGCCATCAATTAAACTTCTGCCTCGGTTCTATTCACAACGTCACCGCAGATCGAGGGAATGACAAAACTTGAAGAAAAGAACGAGGATGCAAGTAAACACAAGAGCGCAGATACAAACGGTCGACAGGTTGGCCAACAAGCCTAAGTTTTGAGAGAGAAAAAAAAAGGGCCGGGCATGCGGCTTGATCGAGCGGGTGGTCCACCTGTTTACTTAAGCATTCACGCGCGCTGTCTTTCGCAACACGCAAGCGTTAATTTTCCTCGTTCCAACGTGTTTCGCTCTCCATCGAGGGTCGCTTGCCAGCGGCCCGCGCGCGTATATTCATGGCGATTGGCCTTTGCCTTTGTCAGCTCGTTCGTTTCAGGTATTCTCGCTTCTTCGTATTTGGGACTCGTTTGTTTTGTCGTTCTGGTGTTTTGTCATTCGTTTTGCGGGCTCGTTCATTTATGTTTGTGGCGTCGTGTTCTGTGAATCGTTGTTCGCAAGGACTCGCGAAGGCTGTTTGTCTTGTGAGTAGGTATGGTTGGTAAAAGACACGAGGTATTTAATAAATACTTCGCTACAGCCACGGAACGCACAGAAAAAACAGTGTGAAGCTTGACATTCGCAAAACGTGGGAAAACGGCGCCGGTAAAGCGATACGTTTTGCGAAATCGGACAAGTCACCCGATCCGCAGATTTGTTACCCTCTCAGTTAGCTTCTACTTTGCAAAAAAAAGAAAGGAAAGAAAGAAAGAAGAAAAAGATATATATATATATATATATATATATATATATATATATATATATATATATATATATATATATATATATATATATATATATATATATATATATATATATATATATATAGAGAGAGAGAGAGAGAGAGAGAGAGAGAGAGAGAGGGCGTCAAAGATTTTGCTCAACCACGTGTATAACTCGCAAGCGCAGCATCAAAAGTGCGTGTTAGCAGCATCGCACTGGCACCTTTCAAATTTAAAATAAATGGCGCAGCTTGCAATAGTGGTGCAAGGCTGGAGAAACAGCAAAGCTGGCAGCCCCTCCTTCTTCGTTGGAGACCAGGCAGTTGCCCCTCACATGAATTGCACCTCACATGACGCTGAAATTTCCTTGTGACTGCCAGGACTGGAGCGCTTCGTCCGCAAACTTCCACATCTCTCCCAAAGTGGACCCCGTTAGTACGCGCCAGAACCCGCGGCCACCGACTTCGCGAACTCGGCGGCTGTGCACCCCGCTTCAGGCGACAGCGCACGTGATCTGGTGAGGAGAAGAGCCCGCTAGAGATCAGGCCGCGAACTTTGAGCAGAGTGTTCTCGCCGACGCTGGGCGCTCCTCACGAGGCGCACGCTCACGTGCATTCGGTATTTTTTTTTTTTTTTGTAACGATAGAAGGCGTAACTAGAAGCTTAAACAGCTCTGCCGTTAAAAATTGCAAATTGTGCGCGTTTCACGCACCGAAGCTGCACGAGGGCTCTGAGGTCCACCGTAGTAGATATCTCCCGATAAATTTTGACCACCGGGGGGTCTTTAACGTGCGCCTAAATCTTAGCACACGGATTTTTTTTTCTTTGTCGCCTTTATAAGGAAAACGGTCCCTACGTCCGGGGTCGAACAAGGGGGCTCAGCAGCACAACGCTGGAGCCGCAGAACACCTCAGCAGCACAACGAGCGAATCCGGTAAATGTGTTAACAGGGCCATGAAGAGGAATTTTGTTTCTCTAAAAAGACTTCTTTGTACCACTAACAATACCAATTTCATCGCGAGGCTCAAAAAATAATTGTAAATGATTGTAAATGCTATGCGCACGGACACGGACGGATATTGTGCGGTCTTAAATAAGGTGCTCCGCACCTAAAAAGGCACGTTTCTATGACTCCGTAGTGCGCGGTCCGTCTGTCATATATATTATATATGCCTATCTCTCAAGGCAAAATATTACGCTGCGATGTTCTTTGCCGCCTAACCCTGCAGAAGATAACGGAGATCTACGGCGACTGCTGGAAGCCGCGCAAATTCTTTAGTTTTTATTCACGAGTCACTCCGCTTAGTCCATCGACGTTGCCGCAGGGGGTTGCAGAGAGAGAGAGAGAGAGAGAGAGAGAGAGAGAGAGATCTTCTGCTTGAATAGCACACTTGTGCCTGTTGCAGTTCACACAAATGAGTAGTGGACAGTACAAAGAAAATAATTTTATAACATGGCTCCCCTCACATGTTACCCTCCTGTTCCCTGCCCATGATTATTCCTACGTAACATAGTTTGGTTGCTTAAAATGGATTTTCTGATAACGGTCTGTTTAAAATGTAGTGTTTTCTTATTTTCAATTCCACTGTTACAAACATAGTATAATTATATGGTTGGCTCCCACGCCGGTTAAGGTACTATAACAATTTCGTCTTCGATCAGTTTGAACTGATAACTCGATCCTTTGGCGCTAGCACGTAGTTCTGTCGTTTCCCACTCACTCGTAAAAATATAGTCCTGCGATGCAAAAGGAGGCGGCATGACGAATAGCGCCAATTTATTTATTACTAACCCTCATGCAGAAAGAGAACATTCCGAATTACGTGAACTACATTTACGGAAAAATAAGTAACGAACAACTGCGAGCGAGATCTGCAGGGGTAAAAAGCAGTACCGACAAGGCAAGACGATTTCTGTCGATTATTATTAGTACTCGCAATATTATTTTATATCGATAATACCAAGTTTTCATGTCTTACTATCTGATCCCCGAAATTTTCCCCGCCCGCTCACTTTTAAATTTCCTGCAATGACCGGAAGTTACCATCAATGGGCGCTGGCCAGTCGCTAAGTCCTGCCGCGAGCAGCATTTGACATAGAGCGCTGCCAAGACCAAGATATGTCGTCTCTTTCTTCAACGTCGTGGAGAACGACAGAGAGGTAGAGGGAGGGCGGGAAATCGTCACGGGAGGGCTGGTTGTGCGATCGTAGAAAGAGGGAGAGAGACAGAGCCACGCGACGAGGGGGAAAGAGATTGGGTTGCGACCTCGACATTCGCAGCAGCAGGACACCGCCTGGTTCACCAGGAGCCGAGCAATTTAAGAGGAAATGTAAAACAAAACGATCGAACCAGAGAAAAGAAAAAAGGACGCAGGCCTTGATCTTTATCCGAGTCTCATCTGTTTCCCCCATACCATGCGGCCGGCCGGCTCAGCGTCCTCTCCCTCTCTCTCTGTCTCTCTCCCTCTCCGAGAGGAATTATAAAATCGGAGAGAGCGGGCGTCGATGCACACCGAAGAGAGTTCGAGGCAGATGGAGGTTGGAGAGAGAGAGAGAGCCGGAGCTTTTTTGAATCGTGCCCCTCGCGAAGACGAAGAGGCTAATTCATCCAAAGCGGAAAAAGAAGCGGCGAAAGCCAAAACGAGAAAGAGAACAGCGACAGAGTAGTGCCCAGCGGGAGTCACTCTGGGAAAAGAAGAGACGAGAGTGACGCCAACAAACCAGTTTGTCACCGACGCGCGCGCGCTGCTCTACTCCGACGAAGGAGCGAGTCGAAGCCGTGGCATAGTGGCGCCATCTGTCGGCGTGTGAGCTGAATTGGTCGTCTTGCGGCGGCCGCAAGGAGAGGATTCGGAGGAGCTGGTGGGGAAACCAGCATCGCTCTTAACGGCGGCGCATGTAAGAATGGATTAGAGGTTATGAGGGGAAGGTGCGCGCGCAGGAAACTCCGAAGGGCGTGTAGAAAGTGTACTCAATTGGTACTGCAGGGCGAAAATTATACTGAGCGCCCCTGAGCTCAGAAGAAGGCGTTGAAAGCGCGCTGTATTTTCGTAATTCAAAAGTCCCCGGCACACTTGTTATATTTATAAATGAAGTACAAGGTGCGCTTCCTCTCGGGTGGGGTTGTAGATTCAACAATGTGACGGAAACAGACAAATTATTTAATCCTTTCGCCTGTATTACAAGCAGCTATTAATAAAAACTCAGATTTTACATACGTATGCAGCTCATCTTAATAAAAGGAAGCAAGGTACGCGACCCATTTCATTTCAAATACCTGCTTCAGAAAGTAAAAAAAAAAGTACGAAATTTAGGCAGAACTTCCGGGCTTTTTTTTCGTATGCAATGGGCGATTTGCCGCCAAGAATAATGAAGTGCGCGGTAATTAGCCAACGTTCAAGGCTGGAATAATACAAGCCTTCAGAAAGAAATGGTCAAGTTAGAGGCCATGAATCCTAAAGGTGAACTGTTTCGAGTGGTACGTAATCGAAACAGGAGGATCAAGCTCTTTATAAACCTCGGTATATTCCACAGCTCACTTTGCTTGTAGTTTCGGCAGCGAGGGTTAAAATCCCGGCGAGGAACTTTTTTTTTACCAAGTATTTACGAATTACGCCAATTTTATCTCGAGGGGCGGTTTCAGAACGCGAATATAAATAAAGTGCATTGCACAGTATTAGTGCAAACATAATAGCTCCGGAGTTGTTCATTGGAAATAAAATGTTATGATTTCATTTGACAGGACAGGACGACAAGAGCGTGATTTTTGAAGGCATGCACATGTTGTCTCTCTACCTCTCTCTCCCTCTTCCAGGGCTAGCTTCATCGGCTGCCGCCGTGTAAAACCCGCAGTCGATCGGAAAATTACTGCGTCTAATGCTGCTTCTCCGCACGACAGCAAGTCGTGTGGTGATGCAAGCTTTACAAGTAAATCATTCTTCGATGCCACAGTCTGTCGGCGAGGAAAGAAACGAGCTTTTTATAGATGATATCCCGCTGCATCAGAGGGGTCGACTCGAACTTCCATTTAAGATGACCCCTTAAACCAATTTTCCGCCCTCTCCCCCTCCCTCTCTCTCTTTTTCTCTCTGTGTGCGTGTGTGAGTATGTGTGTGTGCGATGGGTGTGTGCGGGTTTGTGTATGCATGGATGTTCCTTGTGTTTTACAGAACTGTAGCCGCCACAGCAAGGCAACAAACAGCAGGCGACCTCGTCGCCTTGTGCATGACTGAGCCAAACGATATACTGACCGACACCATCACAGACTGGCACGCCAAAGAGAATGGGAAGTCGCGCAAGAAGTCGTAACCTGGGCGATAGCAAGTTATCCATTTGTGAGTCATTACTGGGTCTCTAAGAAGCCATCTGCTAATAAGACGACACCTCAGAAAGACAGCCGCTGACCCTCGGAAGTACAGTTGACGGCTCCGAGCGTCTGCCCATAATTTCAAGGTAACTTGACCGCAGTTGGTCTCTCTCTCTCTCTCTCTCTCTCTCTCTCTCTCTCTCTCTCTCTCTCTCTCTCTCTCTCTCTCTCTCTCTCTCTCTCTCTCTCCATGTGGAGGAAGCGGTATTTCACATCGAGCCTCCCCATACTCGCCTCCTTGCTTCATCTTCTCTGGCGGTCGCCGAGTTGTTAAAGTTATCGCGCAACCTACCCAGCTCGGCCAAAGTGTTTCCGACAGACGACATCCCTACGCGGCATCGCCATCGTTCCTACTGCTTCCTTTCTCGTTTTACGACGGCAGAGAGGCCACCAGGTGTTCGTCGTGGCGCGGCCCGTGCAAGCCTAAACGCCGTGTGGTGATGCAGTGGTGCTCCATTAGCACGACAGGTGCCTCCCATTCTTCCATCCAAGATATCGTGCCGTGGTCTGGAAAGAACACAGTGTCTGCCTCCCACGCTTTGTTTTTTCTTCCTTCGTATAGTCACACTGGCACGTTTTCGCCTAGCTGCGAGGCATTCGTTGGGAAACATCTCAGGGCAAACGTGCCCGTAGATAGCTCGCTTCACGTCTGCCGTCTGTAGGCAGGCGATCATCATCATCATCATCGTCCCCGTCGTCGTCGTCTTCCTCAGCCTGTTTGTATCCACTGCAGGACGAATGCCCCTCGCATGTTCCTGCAGGCGTTCCCGTCTTGCACTGCCCCAGTGTATTTTCTTCCTCCGAATTCTCCGATGTCACCCCCCCTCCCCCCTGCCTTCCTGTACTTCTATTCCCGCATCTCTGTACTTGTTGCAGCAGTTAAGCATGGCGACGGCTGTCGCTCCAACCTTAGCAACCTATGAGAACGTTCTTGGTGCGTTGGGGAAACCAGCTGCATTGACCTTTGCGTTCACTTGAGTGGGTGGTCCGTTGACTTTACGTACGGAGCTTGTACATTCTTACGAACGCACAGTTCCGCCGCCCTGCGAAGTTTCATCACAACGGTGGCTCACCTGTTAGCATTCCTAAGGAACACACTCCTTCATGACCCACGGACCTATAAACCATCTTGCACCAATAAAAAAAGCTTTACAAATCCATATCAATGTTCACAATGGCCTAGTTGGCTTATTTTAGAGATATGTCACTTCTGTACTGAAATAAAAAAAATATATTTCTTGCTTTCTAGACAGCTAGCGACATCTAGTGAAAACGGGATGAACCGAAATCTTTTTTGTTTATTTTTATTTCTCTAAAGAATTGAAGAACTGATAAAGAAAAAAAACGAAGCAAACTAGGCCATTAGGAACATTTCTACGAATTTGTAAAACTTTTCCTATTGGCGAACGATGCTTTTTTAAGCCCCATACGAATGTGATCACGTGAGTCCCCCTTAAGCATATATAGTAAACTCTTGCTTTAATTAAGCAAATATTGGGACAAGAAAGTGTCTTTATTATGAGGAGTAATTCCTCAAAAGTGGACATTGCTTTCAGTCGCTGCAGCGCGGGAATTAGAATTACCCTATCTTGTTATAAACAAGTGTTTATTGTATATAGACAGTTGCGAAGCCTTGACAATCGTTACAAGTCCCCGCCTCGCTGCCACACCGTTAAGTAGGCACCCTTGTGTGGTGGCAAGGTCGTGCAACCACTTTAATTAAAAACCGTGATCCGTCGTGTGCACGGTGGACGCAGCATAACTGGCCTCAATATGCGGGCTGAACAGTTTTCGTTAATTGCTTTCCACAAGAGTCAGTAGCTGGACGTGGTGAGAGGTTCCAGTCGGCGCACCTATAAATACGCACTAACATTTAAGTTGGCAACCTACCCCCTTTATCCTTTCGTATATCGGTTTTTATTTTCCCCTGCAATTGACATTGAGCTACTCACTTCAGCGGGTCAGTTTCAATCGACAATTCGTGGCGACTGGCTGTCCTGGGCAGGTTTTGTCAGCGTCTTACAGCACTCCCTCCATACATCCTCCTACACGAAAAACGTCAGTGACGTTCCACTCTGTGAAAGTGGATGAACGTGGGTACCCCACGGGCATCGCGCTTACACTAAGCTCCGCGCCCCGATCGTCGTTGGTGGTCTCCTTCCGCCGCGTTCACGCCCGTTACCGTTTTGTTTTTTTGATGAGTAGGTTTCACTGCGCGACACGCAATGTGAAAAAGCCAGTTTACAAAGACCTAGCTTGCACAGATCTCTTCAAACTCGCCTTCATTTGTAAACACAAATGCATTGCTGGGGTGACATTTTTTCAGGTTCAATACACGACAACTTGTATCAAAATCTGTTCCCCCGAGGCGAACATGTGGCCGAATTGAGAAGGCGTGCTGCATACAGGAGCTGGAGATCGGCTTTCTCGGTCTGCGCGCGGAAAAAAAAGAGAGGGGGAGTTAGCCTATCACAGCACTGCTGTAAAAAATCATGCACCCATCCGTCCAGCGACGACGATGGTTCAACGCGCAGATTTCTCGTGATGGATTCTTCGG
>NW_027526445.1:162569237-162711008 GCF_048455015.1 Haemaphysalis longicornis
GCGGGGTTCTGTTGTATATTAATTAATTATATTTTTCTACATCTGTGGAGCTTTTCAACATCTTAGTCCTGGAGCAGCTCTTGTATCAGTGTATAGCGGCGCTATAGTTGGCGCAGTCGACAGGACGACCGCACTGCGCATGCGCAGCTCTGTCCGGAGCGTGCCAAGATCTGACCAAGGGTTGAAGAACGGGAACTCGCTTCCTTTCTCGCAGTATGAGTTACAGCGCGCAGTGTTCTGCGCAAACAGATAGACATAAGCTCACCGCACGCTGTTTTCGAGTGGTTGTGGGCTTGTCTTTCTTATCTACCGTTTTTCGCCCGTGTATAACTTGAAAAGTAAGCACTCGAACAGTAGGCTGGTTATCTGCTCTTTCTAACAAGAACTCCTTCCGGCTATCCTAGCTGCAAATAGTTAAACAAAGGGAAACAAAATAGAGGAGAAACTTTGGGAGGCTTCGACGACTCGACTGTTCATACTGTGAAGACAGAAGGAACGAAATAGGGGGATATCATGACATTTCCCCCCCAAAAAGCCATTTCATCCGTTTCACATGACAGAAGCGGTAAAAAGTATCGATCCGCGTGCTTGCGTGTGTAAGTATATATCTATATAACCAATCGTCACATTCTATGGTCTTGACCGTTCCTTTAAGAGAGAAAATAACCGCGATGTTTTCTGTCCCTCTCCCGTTAAACCGTAATCTGAAGGGGATAAAACAATAATTCGCGGAACGAACAAAAAGCAACCAGCAGGCCACGCGAGAAGTCCGAACGAAAGCAGCCGTTTCGACGACGGAAGAACGGTTCGTGCGTGAATGCAAAGATCTGCACGGTTAGGGCGCAGTCCGATCCGGCATAAGAACGCGCGCGCATTGCAATGAGCGGCTTAGCCCCGCGCGTTGTCGGGAGATCGTAAATTACGGCTCTTGTTTGAACGCTGCTCGGAGAGAGAGAGAGGCGTATAAGTCACACTCGAAACCGGTTCCTGCAGAATCGCCGTGCCATTAACTTTATTTCCCGCGAAGGCGGAATCTGTTTGCCTTGGAGGAGCAATTTGCATTTTCGAATGGCGCCGCTGCAGCCCGCCCCACACGAGTCTTGCAACGAGATCCGAGCAATGAGGCAAAGGGTGATCTTAAGAGCCTTGCGGTGAAGCAGACCTCGAGTACGTGTGCCGGCATTGATTGTTCAGCCAAGCACGCATAATTCTTCAAGATATGAGGGCGAGAGAGTATAAAAAACGTAAACATGAAGAATAAGAGGTTTGGGCGAACGATTTTTTGGCGCTGAGATTATTGTGCCTCAAAGCAATGGGTTGTACTAAAACCTAGGGACGAAAAAGCTGCTGTTCAATGGTTAGATTTAATATCCCCCATCGCGCATGGGCAGCCAAAGCCATCTTAGTAAAATAAGCATAATTTTAATAAGACGATCCAGACTAATTAGCTAATTAACTAGGCACAGGTACGAGAACACTTTTACGCTATTTTTTGTATTCTAATACATTATGTATTTCGCGTGAAAAAAAAAAGGCTTCCTCGAATAGCCAAAATGACAGACGACTCTGCTGAGTGGCAGCTGCATTATTGGCCCTTTTCAGCATGATAAACGGCTTGCACACTTACAAATTAGTTAGGCCAAATGCGCGGAAGTGTACTGCTTCGGCCATAAAACGCAATAAATATCATATCCCCATCAACGTTCAATTTAGCCCCTATTGATTAAACTATCCAATGCGGCTGAGTGCGTTTCGATCAACCTGGCTGTTATAACCCAGTTAATAAAAATGAGTGATTGATCACTGCCGCAGCGCGACACCAGAGAGACTAAAAACGGAAGGGCTAAATAAACACCGCACACGTTATTGGCGTCGTTTATTCGCAGTAACTTCAGCAAAAAAATGCGTTCAGTGGCACGAAAGTTCAATACACACGTCGAATTATCTCTCTCTCTCTCTCTCTCTCTCTCTCTCTCTCTCTCTCTCTCTCTCTCTCTCTCTCTCTCTCTCTCTCTCTCTCTCTCGCTGCAGCCCTTCAGCACATTATCGTGAATGTGAGTGTCTGACTTAAAAGAATGCTTTAATCACCAGCAAGGAGCGGCGGCGAAAATGTGGCTGCGCAGCGACGATAACAACAAAACTATATATATATATATATATATATATATATATATATATATATATATCAGGGTGTCGAACCGAAAAAAATACCGGTTCGGTTACGGTTCGGGTTCGGGTGAAATAATTTCGTTCCGGTTCAGTTCCGGTTCGACAAAATCACGTACCGAACCGGTTCGCGAACCGGTTCGGGAGCTTGAACCGGTTCGCGAACCGGTTCGATGAGTTGAATTGTCACTGAAATTAGAAAAAAAATATTTAGTAGTTTAAAGCGACAGTAAAATCAAAACACAAACAAAAACTCAAAATGCTGCTGTTCCCCAAGCGCGGAGGCGCAATTGCAAAGCAAACTTTAAACATTCACGAGATATTAGAAAAACAGATGAAGTGGTGACGATTTACCACGTACTTTCTCGTCCAGACTTTATGTTGTCCTAGCGACTATTCATATAGCAACCGCCAAGAGATATGGCTGTGGGATATATTTTCTGCCTTTTCATTTCTCGCAATCGTCGCTATGGAATCGCCCATCACGCTAACCTTGAAGCCTTAAATTTAGGTCTGCGTACTGGCGCGTTCAAATATCAGCGCTTAATAGTGTGCATTACAATCAGTATGCCATCGTACCGCCTGACCCCCGGCCATCGTTCCGTGTGCTACATTGCGGAATCTTATAACAGATTATGCTGTTACAAAATGAAAGGGAAATTTGACGCGCGGAGCATGAGATGAACATTTTTGGGTAGACGCTCTGTAATTCGTCCACAGCAGTACTCCCTTCCGACCCGCCGCGGTGGCTGAGTGGCTAAGGCGCTGCTGAGCGCGAGGTCGCGGGTTCGATTCCCGGCCTCGGCGGCCGCTTTTCTGATGGAGGCGAAAAGCAAAAACGCCCGTGTGTACGAAATTTCTGCGCATGTTAAAGATCCGCAGGCGGTCAAAATTATTCCGAAGCCCTCCACTACGGCGCGCCTCATCGCCTGCGCTGCGTCGGCGCGTTAAAGCCCACAATCAAATCAAATCAGTACTCCCCTCCGGAACAAGTAGCAGTAGAAGTAATGTAGCGAATTGGGCAGTCAGTACAAGTGCACCTTCGAAAAAAAAAAGCAGATCTGAAAGAGACAAAACTGCAGAACAAACAGAAAAGATGATCGCTGGGCGAATGGGACAGTGTGATGTACCGGCCTGCCTTTCTGCACGTGTCATCTGCTTTATTACTGTTTCTGCTTCTAAGACAAGGTCAAAGGCCGCAGTTTCTTGCCAAGGGATTGAGTGCGCACCTTAACAGTTTTCCCTGACATATCTGCAGTTATTTGTACTTGTAAAAAGCGGAACTTGTCCACTGTACTGTCCCCAAAAACGGTCGTGGGTAAGGGACGTCGAAGCCACTTGTGGTCAGCAGCAGGCGGTTTAGCCACTGAGCAGCTCCTGCGGTCACACTTGTCAAGTATTAACAATTTGCAGGTGTCGGACCTTTTAAACAAATTATGAAGAGGAGGAGAAGGAATAAACTTTATTTATGCGAGCCTTCGGTGCTGCTGTCTGGACACCCGCCTGGTGGGGGGAACAAATTATGAAATGCAAAAAGTTTGCACACATCGGGTATGGGCTTTCGCTGCTGCGCACTGGAGCACTCCTGCAGCCTGATTGCTCCCCTAAAGTCGCAGCTAGAGAAGGGCAAAGTCGTTTTATATCCCCTGCAAGCTGCGGAGAATGACATTTCGTTTGGTAAGCTTGCACTACGCTCGCGCTTCCAGCAGCAACAGACCATTGCTACATTGGTGCTCATTCATTTCTCTTGCTGTTACATAGAGCGTGGTAGCTTTCAATTGTCTGGAGGGGAAAGTGCGCGAGCGGGTACGAAGTTGACGGTACGTGGAAGAAAAAAAGGCCTGAATTGCATTGACTGTGCAGTGTCAACAAAGGAGGGTCGAACCGTTTCGGCATGAACCGGTAACCGTTATTTTTTTTTCGGTTCAGTTCCGGTTCGGGTTCAGCGTGCTCAAAAAATAACGGTTCGGGTTCGGGTTCAGTTCCGGCAAAAATACCGGTTCAGTTCCGGTTTTCGGTTCGGTTCGGTTCCGGTTCGACACCCTGATATATATATATATATATATATATATATTGTAAGATGGGTTTATTTGCGAAGGCAAGGCAGCAGGACGCTCAGCGAAGGCAGTCCGAAGCAAGCGGGGGTGACGGCTGGCTCTCACGCGCTCTTCTCGCGGTCCAGGCTGATGATGATCCCTGTCCGGTTCACTGGTTCTTCATCTTCCTTGAAGCTGTATTACCATGGCCAATCTCCTTGAAAGCTCTTCCGCACTACAATATATATATATATATATATATATATATATATATATATATATATATATATATATATATATATATATATATATATATATATATATATATATAGAGAGAGAGAGAGAGAGAGAGAGAGGCAGAAAGTAGGGCCGGTCCTCGTACCAACTCGTTGCATCGTTGCATACGCGTTCCGCGTCATATAGACAGCTTAATTACGTAGAAGACTGCGCGCACAAAGGACACCGCATCTCCCACTTCCACGCCACGCGGGGAAGAATGGGCGACGCATGCCTGAAGAGACTGCCACCACCAAAAAGGAGTATAAACACCCTTATTATTCGAGGCTTCTCTCAGCAAGTGTCGACGGCGGTATCCCAAGTGGTCAAACCCCGGTCCACCCCAACGTTTTTTTACACCAGAGCGTAATACGCATGCGCGGTGAGGAGGCGGAGGAGTACGCACGTGCCTGGAGGAACAAGACACGGGGGCGAAGGAACAGCTACTACAGCAAAAGAGAGCGCTGGTGACCACAGCGGCGGAGGCGCAGCCAGCCAAGCAGTCGCCCGGAAGCTAATAACATTACGGGCATTAGGCCAACACCCGCCAATCGATATAGTCCACGCACACCCCCTCCTTTCCCACCCCGTTCAACGCTTTTCCTGCCTCTCAAAAAAAGGCGCTCTCCCGCCGAGCCGCCAAGTCACCTTCTGCGGCCACCACTCCACGTCGCCGTCGTCAGCGGACGAAAAGTTCCCGCTCCAAGGGCAAAAAAAGTCTTCCCGCTGCACCGCCGGTGTGGGTGGGTGTACACGGGCGGACTAATAAGGTCCGAAAAATTAGAGCCGGGCCGCCTAACCCGGTTAGGCCTTTTCATTCCTGCTTATGTTTTCTCCTCGTAGTCGTCGACATCGCCTGCTGGTCAGCGAAGTCGCGCAGAAGCGAAGAGGGGGGGGCAGTTATTGTTGGGCCGGGGCTTCGACGCGCCGCGGCGCAAGACAGCGCATTTGCATGCCGCCCGAGAGGACGACGAGGCGAAAACTTGTCGTCGCCGCAAGTCCCCTCTTCACGCCCCTCCCTCGAGCGACACGCAGTTATGACCTTGTCTGTTTTCGCGGGGCTTCGCTCGTCGTGTCCTGTTTGCAGCCGCCGCTCCACCCTCCCTCGTAATGGCGAAGGCATAAGCGGCCGCTCCATCTATGCAGATTGCGTGGCGACGCGGAGAGCGGGCGGCCGAAAAAAAGTTCGCTCTTGCGGTTCGAGCCGTGGGCGCTGTTGGCGGCCAGCGTCCGCGGCTTCCCTAATTACGTCGTCCTCGAAAACCGGCTGCGGCGTAGAGAACCGCGTCCACGCTGTCAGCTCGACGGTGCGTGCGTGTTCTAGACGTCATCTCTCGTACGCCTCTCGCTCTACCCTAGAACACAACAGGTGTACCCAGACTATTTCCTTTTGCCTGTGTTGGTTGTACGGCTATGTCATATTGCGAGGCGTGCTTCCGAAGTCTACTACTTTTGAGTTTACACGGGCAGCCATATCTTTTCCTGTTCATCTGCTAAAAGCCCCGAAGGAAGAGCGTATATAGGTGCAGTGTATAGGGCTCAACGGTCACAAGGCCTGTGGACGCCTTGGCTAACCGTTTGACGAGGCTTAAACTCTGGATTCTGACATTACGGCATCGCTAGAAGGCACGCCGCCTTCACAACGCTACCTTGGTCTTCCACTGAAGTGGTTCGCAGTTCGTTCCTTCCTATTTGTTGCGGACGGCCTACGAAACTTTTGTTTGTTTGTTTGTTGGTTTGTTTTTGCAATCGTGCGAAATGAGTTCAACAGAACAGGTATGAGTACATTTTAGTTTTGGTGCCGCACTGCTGTGATAATAATCATCCCTGCAACATTATCATTCGTAAAGGAAGTGAGCGAATCACTCCGACCATCCTGATAAACCCTCCCGCTTTGCCAAGCTAGAAGCAATTCAGAATCAAGATGATGTAGCTGACGCATGTGCGCGTATGTATGCACATGGTTATATATAGAGAGAGCGCGTGAGTAACAGAACGGTCAGTGAGGGCCGGTGTGAGAAGCAAGGGAAGAGAGACTATTCGCGGTGAAGGGTGAAATAAGAAATTGTGGGCAAAACAATACTCAGACGACGCATGATAGGAGAGATTGCAAAAACTTTCCATCGCTCCTATCATGTATCACGCGAAGGCCACTGCAAGACGATGGACTCTTTTTAGTCGCGCAGTAGAGATAAAAGCTGTTGCACGCTGCTGCTGCCGCTAATTATGATGATAATGATGATGTGCGTACACACACGCACATTCGCGCGCGCACACACACACATAGACGCACGCCCGCACTGCGGAGGTGCCAGCTACATGCCAGCTATCTTCTGTACTGATTTGAAGCGCAATAAAAAACACGGACGAAGAAAGATAGTAGACGAGACAGGCGCTAACGAGATAGCGCCTGTCTCGTTTACTCTGTTTCTTTGTCCGTGTTTTTTGTTGCGCTTCAAATCATGGCAACTATTCACCAACTCGCCCAGCAAGAAGTTCTTCTCAGTTACATATCTTCTGCACGCCCACTTTGCGGAAGCCGCCCCGACTTGCCGGTAACAGACCCTGCGTGCCTCGGAACCGCGCATTTCGCCCTGCCCTGCGCGGATCTTCTAAACAAAGCCGCAGCGAAAAGCACGACAGCAGCAGCGACATTTCAAGCAGCTCGAGCTCTGTCTCCGGCGAGCAGACGAGCTTATTAACCGGGCCGGAGGAGTGATTTGCGTCAGCGGAAGTCACTTCCCAGCTCCTTATCTCACCAGCTCGCGGCGCAAGTCCTTCCAGAGACGGGGACGGCAGGGTTGCAGAAAAATGAGGGCGCCCAAAAGAACAAAAGGCCCCCCGTGCGGATGACGCCGACGCCAGAAAGAAGTCTTCTGGCCCGCGCGCAAGTTTGTCTCGAGATACGGGCGCTGAGTAATGCGCCGCGAACGGTACCAAAGCGGCAGCTTTTGTGTTTCCCTCGAAAAATGTCTGCGGAGTCGCAGGACTTGGGTAGGGTACGGAAGAAGAAGGGAGACGGCCACGATTGTTTTGTTGCGCGCGACCCCGACTCCCCGCAGCTCCTCGCGGACGCGAGATGCAAACGTTAGAAGGCTACGTTTGTCTTTGGCGGCGGCGGTACGCTGCAACGGCGGATGATACGACAAGGAAACAGCAGTCGCCTGAGCTGTCGAGCATTTAAGCGCATTATAACGGACAGCATTGCGGGGTCCTTTCCTAACGACTTTTTGCTTCTTCTTGCGCGAGTCGCGTGAAGGTTTGGCAAACTTTCTTCGCGTTAATTAACGAGCAAGAAAGCCAAAACGACCTCTCTGAAAGAAGACGCCGGCGGCTAAGATAACGTCAACAAATTCACTCCGTTTTCTCATTTTAACCTTGCGAAGTACACCCTAGGCCTCGTTACATCGAAGCCCTTGTGACAGGCAACCCAGTTCGTTGTAAGCGGCACATCGTTAAAAACGAGAATTATCTGCTCTTCATGAACCGCAACGGGGAGCCGTAAAAGAACTTAAAAAGAGCGATTTTTTTATAACAAGGCGATTTCGTTATAACCTTTTATCTCTATTCCTGCCTGTTTTTCTGGACATATTTTAGACCATCTGTTCAAGTGCAGTAACATAGTACATTATCGCCAGTTATAGAGTAGCAGATACGGTGTCGGGCATTGAAGAAATTAATTTCGTGAGTGTGAATGCACCTTTTTTTTATTGACGCCTAAACAATAAAGTCGACAGCGAATTTTGCTGTTAGGTGTCTCCGTGTATGCTAAACGCTCCAGGACTTCCGAACGTTATTTAACACCCTTTTCCCCGAAGTGTATCTCGCAGTTTTCTCCTCTCAAACTCGCGAGTAATCAGCGGGACTTAATCGAGGGTGTCGTATCGGGGCGCGCGAAACAAACTTGCCCTCTGCTGAAACGTAATCGCGAGGCTGGGGCGCTGGATCGTTTTTATGCTGCCTCCCCACGCAAGCATACAGACGCCTTCGGATGCGACGAACCGCAAGCTTAATACGAGCAGTGCCGCGCACCACCTAAACTACGGGTGCCGCGTGATTTCCGTGGCTTGCGGCAAAGCTCGCCTCTCAAATCCGATGCCTTAACGCGCGCGCACGCCACGCGAACCATTAACCAGACGCGCGGCGTTTTTCGTCTGTAACCCCGCCCCTCACCTCGGCAAGCAAGCAAGGCGCGCAAGTACGGAGCGGAAAGCGTCGAACTAAATGCGACTGCGTCCCGAGCTCGTGACGCGCTCAGAGAAGCGTGAAGACGGCGGGGACTCCCTTCCGAACCATTAGTAAGCATTAGTGCCTCCTGCGGGCGCAACACACAGCGGGATCTGCGGAGGAAACTTTTGAAAACCCCTTTTTCGGATCGTGGAAAACGGAGGCAGGCGCGCGCAGGGAAAGAGATCGAGACAGAGGGGAACAGGGAAGTATACTACGGACGGGCGGAGAAGGGGGCGAGCAGAAAAGGACGCAGCATCTATCTGCGAGCGCTTATCCGTGGGAGCCGTATAACGTCGGATGGTCGGACCGTCGTCCACTTTCGTCGCGCACTGAAAAACGGACAAAGTTCGCGAGACCCGCTAGCCCGGCGAAGTAGGCACACACACAGACGCAGCCGCGGACCGACGACTCTACTACGGCGAGGAAAAAGGCTCAGGGCAGCGCCGAACGATTTGCCTTGGGTACCGGCGCGTTTCGGTTCCGCGTGTTCCGCGGGGCGAACCCGACGCTCCGCTCGAGCAATTTGCGCGGATTAGCGCTCTTCTGCCAGCATCGCCAATTCAACCGGGTGGCCAATTTCGTGCAGCGCGCGCGTCGAATTCTTCGCCGGCGAAGTGAAGATATTGCACTTATTGAGCTACGCGTAGTTTCCCTCTCCGACGCTCACCCACGCTTCTAACGGTTCAACAAACAATTTCCCGCCCCCCTTCCTCAAGAGCGAGGCGCGTGAAAAGGCTTAGCGCCACCTTCGACGGAACACTGATCCTGCAGACGACCGGAAGAATGAAGCAGACGATCACGTTAGAAGCTAGAAGCAGACGACACGAGGGATCCGGAAAACCTCCGGCTGGGTTGATCTCCCACGCGGTCTCACGTGATTGGCTCTTCGTGCCGTTATACGTGACGTCTCTACGCGCACAGCCAATCACGTCGGGCCGTGTGAGAAATCAAACCCGCCAGCCCCTGCAGCAGACGACACGAAACAGACAGACGAAACCGACGGAGCGTGGAAGTATCCTCCATACAGTGGAGTTAGTGTAGCCAGCAAAAAGCGGCTGTCGCCGTTCTGCACGGAACTGGGGTATGGATACGCCAGACGGCTCCGAGATGCGGTGACCGAGGCCGCGAGCGTACGCCCTCCGAGCCGCTACTGTCTATGTTCGTCGCGGTCGAAGGGGAACAAAACGACGCGCTTGCAGGAGGATTACGTCTTGGGCCGCTCTCCTAGCAAGGTGTTAATTAAACGCGCGGCGCATTTCGGCTCCCGCCGAAAGGGGATAACGGCAGCGCGGAAAGCTATAGTGGACGCAAGCAAGCGAGACATTCGCGAAGAATCCCAACCCTTCTCGTTCCAAGAACGGGTAAATACGTTCGGTATACACGTAGGCACACAAACGGAGGTGTTCGTTTACAAAGAGACCAAGTACTCGCATCGAGACGGAGAATGCCAAGACACGCAAGGATGCGTGCAAACACTACAGAGCTTTGCATGTGCGTTTTGTAATTCGCTGTGTATAAATATTTTCACAGTTCCCATATTATATAGACGATCTTCAGGCTCAAGGGGATCCAGCTTTCATTCGGTAGTCGAAAAACACACGTAAATTAGTGCGGCCGGCAAGCGAACATAGAGGCTGTTTGCGGGCAAACGATAACAATGCACAACACGATTGAAGAAGCAAGTGAAGAAAAAAAAATCAATCTCCTAGGATTACCCAAGCGCGTGGCCCCAAAGAACTGCCAACACGTGTCATATCTGCAAGAGTGTAAAGACACGTTTTTATTGCTTCTTTCTCAGCAGCATGATTGTTCTGGACTATCAGCTAACGAAAAAAAGTTTCGGCGCAAAAACAGGACAGGACATTTGAGTCCAAACAGGAACCTTTGTTCATGCGCCCTTGTTGAACCCTTGTTCATTCCTTGTGAACGCAGCCTAGTTAAAGTCAAGCCCAGCTTAAAAGAAAGCTACCGAGGGTCCCCTACGAAGCACGGGCGCCTTGTTCAAGCTAACTCCATTACCTTTGTACCTGTGAACAACGAGGCTCATCCCTGCTAAGTCAATTCACTCGCTGAAAAAAAAAGAGGTACTTAAGCTTAACGACGTACAGGGTGCAACTTTTTCTTTTCGCTTCTACGCCAAGTTCTTAACGTTGTTGACAGGTGGTAACAAAAGGGCAGCACCCACTGCAAGCAGCCTGGTCGCAGCTAAGCAAAGCGCGGACGGTCCCGAAGCGGGTTCATTGTTGGAGGGAGTCTTCATTGTTGGAGAGAGTCCGTACAGCTGCGTCGGCCGAGACTCGCCAGAGGAGGGGGACCCCGCTGTCCAAGACAAAGAGCGCGGGGCAAGGAAAAAAACTGGAAACGACCGCGCGCTGCTGGACAAACAGTCTTCCCCGCACGATCGCCCGGCACGGCGGTCGAGGAAACGCGCAGGGGTCAGCGGAAGAGCCGTTTTCCGTCGGGCGGGGGCGATTCCGGTCATTTCTGTTTTCTTGTCTTGCTTTTGGAAGTTTAACAAGAATAAGAGTACTCATGAAAATGAGCGACCGGGGCTGTCTTTTCATTTTTTTTTTTATGTCCGCTGGGAAGGCGGGAAATTTGAAGGGAGGGTAGAGAAGCCGCCAACGTGACTCGCGTGCTATGAAAAATTTCGCGCAAGTAGAAATATTGCAGTTGGTTGGTGCATGATGCTCGGGAAAGTGTTTCCCACGAACAGAAACGAAGAACATACGATGTTCCTAGTTTCCGAATCTCCCAACCCTGAGTGCTGGGAATTCAAGCACCGAATTTCGCTGAGTTCTAGAAGCGTGATAGAAGACGAAACCAAAGAAAGAAGGCAACTGGGCATTAATAAAACGCAGCAGAAGGAAGCGCACGGAGAACTCTATCGGGGAATGTCATCGGGGTACCAGAACGCGATATTGACCGTTTTTAAGGGACTGAACCAGCATTATAAAACCGGAGTGAGACAAATATACTTTCTGTGAGTTCGGGCGATTTAGACTTGTGAAAGTAAAGCCCGTGCGACGAATTTGGAGCTTGCCTATGACAATGTTTTTTTTACATTGTCATAGGTGACACATGACACGCCAAGATGACACATGACAAACGGAAGCTTTCGAGGTGACACATATCAATTAAGTGAAACGCAATTTAAAATGACAAAACGGGAAGCTATAGAGGTAACGCCTTCCCGGCATCTTTCTGTCTCTCTATTTCCCAGAGCGAGAGAGAGAGAGAGATAGATAGAGAGAGAGAGAGAGAGAGAGAGAGAGAGAGAGAGAGAGAGAGAATAAACTTGATTAAACCGAACTCGTCTTCAGTGCGAGAAGTTGGTGCCCGTTGTTATGAGCCCAGCGACGAAAGGCGATCGCGCGAGAAGGCAATGATGGAAATGCCCGCGAAAAAATGAAACTTAGAGAACGGCAAGACTAAGGGTGCGCAGCTAAGAATTAATGACATCAGAGGGTAATGACGCTTTCGGTCCGTTAAAACGCGCTGTTTTTGTCTTCGTCGTCCCACAAATGTCGCTCGTGTTCGCTGAGAGAAGGAATAATAACTTTCCGGATTCCTGACCTGAAAGCAAACAAAAAAGAAGAAACAAAAGCAGCGGAACAGAACCTCACGAACGAAGCGGATATGAGACTGAAGGAAGCAAGCCGCCGAGGAACGAATCCACCGGGAGCCGCAAAAATAAAAACTAGATTGCAACAAACGCTGTTCACGAGAGTAAACCTTTCCAGCTCGCAATCATTCCGGCCCGCCGCAGGAACACCATGACGGAAAACACCGGGAAACGGCAAGCCAAGCCAAGCCAAGCCTAGGTGTCGTCCGCAAGCCAAAGAAGACGGAAAACAGGAGGAGCAAGCGAGGGAGATGGCGGAGGGCGTGGGCGAGTCGGTCATTAGGCGTCTCGCGTCGACCTCGCCGAGCCCATCAGCACCGATGCCCCAGCGCTGCAAGGCATCAGATCGGGCAAAGCTGCAGCCGCAACGCGAAACGCGCAGAGGAAAGGACGTCCAGGCGACGGTTCATCTCCTCCTCCTCAAGATGAGCCATGCGCCTCGCAAAGCCAGCAGCAGCAGCAGCGAGAGGAGCGACGCTCGTAAAAGTCAATAAAAGTCAATGAAAAAGAAAGCTGCCCCGGCAAGAGAAGGCGCAGCCCGCTAATTTAGATACACGCCCGCGCTGCGACGGCGCTCGTCGCTTCTGGCCCGTGCCAGCGCTGTTGCTGCTGCTGCTGCTGCCCGGCTCGGCGAGAGTAGTAGCTCGGGCGCGATTCCTTGGACCAGCGCGCGTCCGAGAGAACGCACCTCCTCCCGGCGGGCGGTAATTAACGAACTCGCTGCTCGGGCGGCCGCCTCAAACTCTTCGACGCTGAAAGCCTCCCCCTCCCCTCGTCACCGTCGTCGCCGTCGCCTCGTAACGCCGCAGTCCGCCGCGAGAGGCCGCTATCCGCCGCCCCACCGCCGCCGCTACTGCTCCACCTCCTTAATGAACTCAGGCCGCAAAACAACAGCATCTGCCTCCTTCTCCTCATCCTCGGGGGAGCAAAACAAGCAGAGAACACACGAGGGGAGTTAGAGTGAGTGGAAAGAAGCTCTTATCGCGCCCCCTGTACACTACTTCCACCCTTCCTGGCCGCTGTTACCAAACAAACAAAGCTAAGGAGCGGCGGGAAAAGAAACACGCCTGCCGCTACCCCTCCACCCGAACGATGCTTACGAACTGGCGCGTGGAATAAACACAAACAAGCACGTAGCATTCTCGGAGGCAGCAAAGCGCGGTGCCTTCTCCCCCCCTCTACACACTGACTCCTTCTTATCACGCACCAACGGCGCTCTTCGTCATTGGGAGCGATCATCTGCCGCGGTGCCGCACCGCATTGCAGAGATGATCGCGGGCGAAAGCGAACTGCAAGGGGCAGAAAACAAAATGACTCGAAGAAGCAAAAAAAGGGCCGGGCCACTCGGCTCGCTTGATTTGAGGTTCCTTCTTGGCAGGTTTCACTAACAGGGCAGCGTGGGCTTCAGGGGAAAGGGGAAGTGCTTTAACGGTGCGCGCCGATGTGCGGACGGGGCGCAGAATTAATCGCCCCAGCGCGCTCGGCTCACGAATCAACGAGACAAAGATTTAGCGGGGCGGCAACAACAACAACGACAACAACCGGAAAGCTAATGACGGCCGGCATTCAAAAGAGGGCTGCGGAGGGACCAAGACCCGCCGAGAAAGGCTTCCCGTTGTTGCGGGGAGGGGGCGAAACAGGACCAAGAAATAGGGACTGGTTGCAAGCTTCTATTCCGTCGGCAGACGGACTAGTTGCTTTATCGCTTCTTCGTGCGTCATGATCTCGCTCCGAGCGATTCTCCTTTTCGGGTTCATCAGAGCCGCCACCACGATACTCATTGCCGGCCTCAAAGCGATCCGGCAACTGAGACGCTTTCTGACCGCTGCTCCTTTTTTTACCCTTTTTTCTGCCTCGGCATCCCTCATCAGCCCGCATCCCACAGGACTGCTTACCGAGTTAGCGGTACACACCCCCCTACAATGACTGCTTCGGGCCGTCGGCTTATCTCTCGAGTAATTTCGACTAGGCGCGCCGCTGGGGTTATTTTCCCACACCCTCTGAGGAGAAGTGTGCTGTCTTTGCGTGTGGCCCCATTACTGAAAGAAAAGAAAAAAAAAGTGGCAACGGTTTGCTAGAAGCGCATTGTTTACGGCCGTACTTAATGCCATGAGCGCCGGGTGCCCTGCCCATATTGCTTCCTGGTGCGAACGCACGTATGCTTATAAGGCAGAAGCACTTTGCTTAGAAGATTAGCTTTCCCCCCCCCCCCTTCTTCTGCCACGCGTTCGTAACGATATGTTGGCGTATATAATCAAGCTAACGGCTTTAGCGAACCGCCTTTGAAACAAACAAACCACGGAGCTATGGTTTCTGCTGCCTGCTCGTATAAGACATCAGCATTAGAGCGCTGTATTGTGAACGGGTATTAAAAAATGCTGTTGCATTGTAAAAAAACACGCGGTCTGCAAAACACACACACACACACACACACACACACACACACACACACACACACACACACACACACACACACACACACACACAGACACACACACACACGCACACGACACAAACAGCCACGAAGTGGGACACCTGGTTTGTATGTCATATTCGATTATGCGCGCGAGCGCATAGTTATTCAGCGTGTCACATTAAAAATGACGTCTTGCGGATACGCAACCGAACCCGGCCGGCAAACGCATAAAATCGCCACATCAAAGTGTCTTTATGGATGCTCTTTACTTGTAAATAGTTCAACTTAGCGTTTCACTCAAGAAACTTTAAGCGCAAGCGCTTGAGTAGCCCTTGAGCTGAGTCGCCTTGAGCAGCCCTTCCAAACGTAAGGCGGTTCAGCGCTAGCCTCGAACAAAAAAAAAATGGACGCCATCCCGCCCTGCGAAAGTGAACGTCCAGCGAAGCTGTTATAAACCACTGCACATTCGGATGGGGGAGGGTATGAAATGTTCCTCGTTGTCTCAGCGGGCTTGTCGTTGCTCTCGGCTTCTCTGGCAGCAAATGCCGGGTCCTGACGCTTGCGCTCGGCGTCTTGGACGAGAACTGCTGTGTCTTTCCTAGCCTGACGTATGCGCTAGCCCTCGAATGACGTCAACCCCCCTCCCCTTTCGAGAGCAGCCGCAAACCTAATCTTTACCAGAACACATGGGAGAGAGGGGGTGTCATTTTTCACCGGCACCTTATAATCCGTCATGCGGTTTCCATGCCTGCTTTGTGTTTTTTTTTTTATTTGCACGAATACTGAGCTCTCGCCTGAATAGCCTAACGCATACATTCGGCGTCTTGGACGATTACTACTGGGTCCTGCCTGGTTTTTCTTGTTTACGACACGAAATTTTCCAACCAACGAGAGACTAACATCTTGAGCTGTGAAAGTGCCTGTCCTCACAACACGAGGCACATTCAAAAGAGCGGAATCTCGCGGGATAACGCGTAGTAAAAGGCGGACACGGTAGAAAACAGTCTTCCAGACAGCAACACCCTCTCCAGCGCCCGTCCAAAATCACCGCCGTTTCCTTCCCCGCACTCTCGGCACCAGACGGCGCCAGAGCTCCAGACCAAGACGCGAGAAACCCTAGGCGGCAAGGTGCTTTCGCAGAAATCAGTGCTCGCCGGCAAACGCATCCTCCGGCCTGGGCAAAAATAATTACTGCGGCGGCAATTATCCTAATTAACGGACGAGAAAGGCGTTCTGCCGCGCCGAACTGCGCGCACTAAGGAGACGCGCTACGCCGCAGTGCATAACGGCGATGCGGGAAAGCAACCCGCCGCCTCTAAATGAAATTGGCGCCCCTTATGGCGCGATAACCGCCCGCCTTGGCTGCTTGGGGGGCGGGCGGAAAGGCGTTTAACCGAACCGCCGTAATTCAATTTCGCGTAAGAGAAAGCTCCGCTGGAAGGAAACGGTTTGCTGAAAGTCGTTTTTTTCTTCCTTCGTAATTTCTAAGTTGTTTACCAGCAATTAAAACTGGCTCAATCGCGCCGGCATCGCGGCGAAAAACTTCATCCATTACGGCTTACGAGCCAGCTCAGTGGGAAGGCCAACACTTGAAGTCAAAGCTGCGTTCACGAAGCCGCTATTCCAGAGCTCAGAATTTGAGAGAAACGGTGATTTAATTTTTTCTATTTCTTATGTTTCCACCTCACCTACGCGTGGTTGAAAGTTCGGGCTACCGCTCGTGCCGAATCCGAAAGTACAGTGTCACTAGCGTCGGCTTGCAATTAGCAGTGTCTAATGTAGCGACACGAAAACTGCGCGACCCGAAGAACAGCGGTAACTCGATGCCCGGTGGTGTAGCGTGACTCAAGCTGCGTGGTCTCAGGACGCCAGGGCTGAATGTTCATTCATTCTTGCGCTGGTCTGATTTAAAGGGGCCACGAAGACAAAATACAAATTTTGCTCGCTAAAAAGACTTTTTAGTCCTAATAACAATGATAGCAATTTTCTCGAAAACTTGAAACAAATAATAGAGATACTACAGGAAACATATGAAGAAGCGGCGACTTCCCGGTCACTTTCTGGCGAGGTCTCAATGACGTCGCATAATCTTGTTTTGTGCAATTTGCGGCCGCCAACAGACACGACTCCGCATTTGTAGCAGGGACTCTATACTTCCGTTTGATCGTGTCGCCTGAATTCTAACATGCAATTAACACACTGATCGAAATATTTCTAGCGCAGGGCTACGTCACTGCAGTGCCAAATTTGAAGGTTTTTCAATATCTCTTGTATTTTTTCCGGTTAAAAGACCTTTTCCGTGGCTGGAATGGAGAGTTGGGTAGGTTACTAAGGGCTGGTTCTTTCAAACCGAACGAAGGTGTTTTAAAGCGAAGCTTTAGTGTCCGCACTGATGCCGTTGTTCGCCAATACGCCTTGCAGGAAAGCCAACTTTCTCTGACGATGATGATGAATGATCGTGGGTAAAGTGAAAGAAAAAAAACGATTTCATGACTTTTTCCCTTTTCCCACTCTCTCCCATCCCCCTCAGGGTCTTATGACCTCCTCCAATAAACAGCCAATCAATCAATCCATCAACCCCGTGGCCGGAATCGAACCTGGCTCCCTCGAGTTATGAAGGCGGCGTCTGCCCCGTTCCTCATTTCCGACATGGTCGAAGCGGTTTGGGAAAAGTCAGACGACAACCAAAGAATTCGTCACAAGAAGAATGGCGTTGCTCTGCGTGCCGTTAGGCTGTTAGCCACAAGACGTTAGGCATAACTTTTCATTTCGAGGTTTAGGACGTTAGGCCTAACGTCACAAGCCGGCACCCACGCAAAAAAAAAAATTGCTCACTGAACGCCATGCAGCGTGTACCGATTCGCGCCGTACACCCCATACCCAAACGTTAGGGCTATGGAGTGCACACCTGAGAGTTGCTGTGAGTATTCTAGAAAAGTGGTGTGTACCTCCAGAGTAGCGCGTACTCTTAGTGTGGGATTGGTCAAAAGAATCAAAGAATCCATCACCAGAAAGCTTCGCGTTCACCATCGTCATCGTTAAACGGATGTGTGCATGAATTTCTGCCTTCCTGGCCTGATTTAATGCGTCTTCTTAAATCCTGCATATCCGAAATCCCTACATGCCCCCATGCTCTAGTTTTGAGAGAATCATTGCGAACATGAAAAAACTACTTCTTTGTGTCGGACAGTGCAACGTCTATATTGCTGTCTACTTATTACCTAACGCATATGTTTGTCCGCTCATTAGCAAATGTTGCAATCTGTAAATGACGCTGAAGATTTGCAAGAAGGTTAGTACACGACGCAAAATGTCAAGGGGTATCACGGAGACACTACCTTGCCCAGAATGGACGCAGATGCGTTGCTACTGAGGACGCGCTCAATATCAGGAGCATTCGCGTCCTTGTTACTGATCCTAAATTGAGCCGTAAATCGATCCGAGAAAGAGATTTAGCACCACGTGCTAGCGCGTTTTGCGCAATTAAATGCGCGCGCAAAAAAAGAAGGGTTACGTCGCGCGTGCAGCTCAACAATGCAGTGCAAACAAGACCAACTGCAGGAACTGGGTCACTCCACAATCCACATATAGCCTGTGACACTTTTCTTTTTGCCGCATGAGCAGAGTGCAGCGCAACAATGCAGTGCAAACAAGACCAACTCCAGAAACTGGGTCACTCCACAATCCACATATAGCCTGTGACACTTTTCTTTTTGCCGCATGAGCAGACGCTACCTGGAAACACAGCGACACGCCTGCTTCGTTTTCTTGAAATGAATTGCGAAAGAATAGGCAAAAAAAAATAAATAAAACGCAGGAAAGTTACCAAAACGAAAGTAAAACAAAATGAAATGAAACAGGATAATAGCAACAATGCATCCAAACCCAAAATTGCGTTTCTGACTGGTCCGGGAAACTGCGCGTCAGACACCGGGCAGACGAATCGACCACTAACACAACGCATCGCGTCGTCTGCGACCGTAGCGCCCTGCACAGCGGATTGCTCCGTCAAACCACGCAAGCGAACGGAAGGCGGTGTACAACGCGGGAATTCTGAACATGTCAAGGACACTGGCTTAAACCTGACGGCTGACTGACCAAACTGAACACGAAATCGCGGATTATATTCCTAGCCTTTTTCGAATTAATGCTAATAAAAATGATGTCACTAAAATGACCAAACTGAACACGGAATCGTGGATTCAATTCCTAGCCTTGGCGAATTAAAGTTAAAAAAAAAACAATGCCAGTGCAAACTGTAACTTAAACATAGCTGTAACTTAAACATAGCTCGCGGACCTTGGATTTGAGATGTAATGCCCTACAAATAACTGGTAATTATGATTGCCGTGGATCAACACGCCTCTCCGACAACGCAGTACAAGCCATAATGCTCGTGTGTTCATTTCTTTTGTGTGATCAGTTCGTAGCTATCTAAGCACCAACAGCACATCGGACACTAACCAAGCGCCCGGAGTGGCAAAGGAACACGTCGTAAGCAGACCGACGACGGTCTCTGAGAGACTCACAGCCTTACTTAGTGCCTCCAACGCGTCGCAAAAACACGCCTCGTGTAAACAGCGACATCAGTGGGGAATATTACGGTTAAGCGAATTGTTGCTCGAAAGAAGGTGCCACGAGCCCCGGTTGAACCTGGAGAGCTGCGACAAGCTTGGCACCACCGCCGAGAGGTGGCGCCACAGTCTCGGCCTCTCGCGTCGATGGGGCTGGGGAAGCGGTGGTTGGCAGATGCCGTGCTTGTAGTTTTCGCGGTCCCATTTCCGTTTGGCGCTCGGTGGCTCTTTTAGCCGTAATCTTTTTAAGCATTAGCGAAAGCCGATGCTTTAGAGTAGCGCGCAACCATGTCATTAATTGCGAAACGAAGTGAAAAGGCGTGAACGATCCCGCTCCTACCATTCCTGGAACCATGCACGCGAACGTTACACTTCCAAGAACGCGCAAATCACAAATTCTTTTTCATGAACGACGTAATCTAAGCCTTGAGGCGTCGTTGGCGCATTCAAACTGGCCGAAAAGTTGAAGCGCCCCAAGTAAGCCAACACAGATTGAAGGCGGGCCAGTTGGTACATAACTAACTTATAAAACAGCGCTAGAAACAGGACTACAGAAAGGGCACACAGGCAGGGCGCTGACTAACAACTGAGTATGTGCCCTTTCTGTAGTCCTGTTTCTAGCGCTGTTTTATAAGTTAGCCAACTAAGCCATCTTCACAGACCTTGCGAATTAGATACTTCCGCGTGCAATGCTCAATAAAGATGTTATTGGTATGCTGAACAAAACATGCTCGTGCGCTGTTTGGAATTTGCTCAACTAAGATGCGGCCGTGTACGTCGAATTCAGCGGATAACAAACAGCTCGCTAGCTGTTCTTCGTCTGAATCATGTCGCAGCAAAACTACAGTTGCGCTAGGCATAAAACAGCCTGAAAAGCATGGAAAACTAACTAAACCATGCAGTTCACTGCCAAAGCGACAACACCGAGAAAAGGGGCGATGTGCTTGCCTTAAATATGCACCCACTCCATTAGTGACCACCGTTTAAGCCGAATACAGCATAGCAAGAAAAGTCATTTAAAAACAGTCTGCACCGCTTCCGAGATACCTAGTGAGTTATGCTTCCTTTTCACTCACACCCGAACAGCGAACAAACGTTCGCGATGCACAACGGTACGCTCTTGCTTTATCGACAAGGACCTAAAATACAGCGCTAACTCGGGCGGTCAGCGTGCAAGCCGATAAGCCTTCCAGGGGAACGCGTTTCCTGCATACGAACAACCAGCCCCACGATGTATCCCTTCCGCTGAAGGCTCGCAGCCTCCCCTGGACAGACAGCGCCCTCTTCGGCGCGTACCGTTATCTCATCGGATCCCACCTCCCCACCCAGGCCCCTTTAGAGGATTCCCCTCGGTGGACTGAGGTCAACTCGACCGGACACCCTCGTCCTCAGACAACGGCGACCGGCGAGAGTCATCTTTTTTCCCCGGCAGCTGTCAACTACGTGTCGGCCCCGGCGCGAGCGGCTGGGCGGCAGGGTGAAGCCTTGCGGCACCCCACTCTCGAACACGAGAAAGCCCCATTGTTCGTCTGCCAATCTCAGGTTAAATTGCGCGCGCTCTCCAAAGTCGGCGATAACGGAACTTTCCTGGCGTCCCTTCTTCGTTTTTTGTAACAATCCTACTTAACGCGCGCTGAAAGGGAGTGGGAGGTCGGCCGTGCCGGTCGGTTGTCTATCTTCCCCAGGCTGCAGGGGCAAACTCCGGCGAAGATGCGAGCCAAGCGCTGACACCACAAAAGGGTTTTTCCTGCGCGCACTACCCAAGCATCGAACAATGGTTCCCTCCCCGTCAAGACGAACGGCTGAACTTTCCGGCGGAACGCCTGAGGATGTGTTTGCGGCGGCGTCATGTAGCGGGGGCTTATACGCATCCTATTTACCGCAGCGCCGCTTATCGGCCGACTTTTCCGACGACGGATGCCCTCGGGGGAACGCGAGCTCAAGTGCAAGCTTCAAGAGTGGTGCTCGTCACAGACCCGGGGCGCAGTGTGTACGTCTGCAAGAAAAATTCGGCTGCTAGCATTTCAGGCACTGTCGCGCTTGTATCGGGCTTATAACCTGTACTTGAATGGCAGGTGGAGGGAAGGTGCTCGAGTTCGCGTGCGTCGGCATATTGCTCGGGGCAACAGTTCTGGCAAGGGACGACCTTCTTGTCGGTGCATTAATGTAGGAGATTTAATTGACTAGTGGAGCAGTGGAACATGATAAAACTGCGCGTAAAAGACAAGACTTCAATACCAGCGATCGAGTACCAGCGCTCGTCCTGTGCGTATTCTTCCTTTAGTGTCGCCTTTTACGCGCTGTTTTATTTTTTATTATGTTCCAGAGGTCAGGTCATTCTTGTCTTCAGGAGCAACGGCAAGGTGCCCTTTTACTGAGCACTATATATATATATATATATATATATATATATATATATATATATATATATATATATATATATATATATATATATATATATACCAGGTAGTTTAGTAAAGACGTAATTTTCGGAAATTTCGCCAACCAAACCTAATGCGAAAGAAGATGCCGGGGAAAGTAGTACTCTGAGTCTAATGAGCGATACATACCAGTATATATATTTACCCTGAGTGCGGGGACAGCTTTGAAAGCAGCTTTCGAAGACCACGTAATAACCGCGTGGCTACGAGTATTACTATGCTGAAGATTAAAAAATGGGGACATAAAAAACGTTGAATAAAGTAGGAATTCGTATGAAGCGATTTCGTTGCAACGAGTGCTTACGTATGCCCATGAGCGAGTATTAGGGAACGACAACATAGACGTCCTGAGACAACGTCTCCCCACAAGGCCGGCAGCCCGCAACTGATTGGTTGATTGATTGTTGGTGGAATCCCCTTCGGTGTGACTGCATGCGCCACCGATGATGGTGATGATGATGATGATTGTTAATAGTATGTAACGGGTTGATGGCGTATCATTTCACCAAATAATCTAATATGTCTATGTTGCACCCTTGGTTTCGTCCTAGCGCTGCTCTTAGGACAGGCTCAGAATACACTTTGTCCATTACAAGTGGTAGCTGTTCTAAGCCAATATTCCCTCCCCTCTCTGCTTTTTGTCTACCAGCATTTTAATCTTCTTTTAGTCACCTCGACAGCCTTGACGCTTACTCCCTCTGTGCTACCCTTAAATTTTAGGGCTTCCGGAAGCCGAATATTTCCCTCATGTAAACGTGGATGGATACCCTCGCATTCTAGCACTATGTGTCACATAGTTTCTGTTTCTTTTCCACAGACCACGCATACCCCATCATTTTGTGCACACCTACCCACAAAGCTCTTGTTCCCAAGCAACCTGTTCTAGCCTCAAAAAGCAAAGAATTATTGTAGAAATCTAGAATCAGCAGCAGCGCCACCTAGCACGCCCCTCGCGCATCACTGGGTAGCGAAGGAATCTTCGCCCCCACGAACAGAAAGACGAGATATCGGAATGGAACTGCGTTCAATTATTTGTGATCTGGTGGTTACCGCGCCGTCAGAAACTGGACGCAATAGTTCCCTGGTGTGGAAAGGCTTTTCAAAGAATCTTAGAGCTTCAGCACACACGGGAGCTCCGACTGGGGTACTTAAGCCTAACGTCACAGTCCTAACGTCAACGTCCCAAGCTCAAAAGAACAGACGAGGAGGCTAAAAGCGAAAACGCCCGTGTGTTAGAGATTTTGGTGCGCGTTAAAGATCCCCAGGAGGTCAAAATTAATCCGGAGCCCTCCACGACGGCGCGCCTCATCGCCTGTGACGGCGCGCCTCATCGCCGCAATCAATTGTCTCAGAGCGACCCTGCGAAATCGAAACAAAAAGAAAAGCACGCGGTGGCGCTTCGGCCAGCCAGCACTCACCGAAAGTTGGAGAACCACTTGACGAGCTGCGCGGTGTTGTTCTTGTTGAAGTTGATGTCCGGGAAGTACATCTTGAGAATGGCCGAGCTCGGGTAGCGCACGTAGAAGAACATGAGCTTGGCCTTGCGCAAGTGCATGGGCGTCAGGGTGCTCGTGTAGCCGCCGCCGCCGCCGCCTCCCAGGGACCGGATGCCCGGAGAGTCCGAGGCAACGGAGGAGTTGTCGCCCCGGCTGCCGCCGTGGTTCGCACCGCCACCCTGGCTGCCGGGCCCGCCCGGCAGACCGGCCGCGGCCGGACCGTGAGACGACGGGCCGCTGGCGCCGTTGAAATACCTGCGCGCGGCCGATGCAATCGACCCGTTCAGCGGAGGTTCCACTTAGTGGGCAAGAGTCCACTCACCGTTCAGTTTAACTCGAAATAGTAGGTTTCGGCTAAGTAAACGTTGTCAGGCACTATACGTAACGGACGCTGAAGCTCAGAAGTACCTTAGCCAGATTACAACGATCGGCCTAGCAACAATGCATCAGAATATGAACCGGTCCTTTAAAGGTTCCACTTAGAAGGAAAATGTTCCACTTACTGTTCCACTTTACTGGAATAGTAGCCTAGGCTGAGCGAATGTTATTGTGAACTATGCTACATGCGGGATAATGTACCTTTTGAGGGACACTGCCCAGTAATGAACTGTTTTACCCTTTCCGCTAAAACAAAAATTACGTCATTAATGAACCTTGCGGCGGTTGACTCCGGAAGAGAATTTAGGGTACTCAGAAACATTGGATCAGCTAGAATAAGTGGTGTAGCCAGACATATTTTTCGACTGGTGTTGTTATACGCCACCGGTAGACACTAACGCTCTAAATACCTTAACTAGCAAGCGACAGCGTAGAATGATCGCCATCACAATTCGCACTTTCAACTTAACCCACTGCAGGACAAAGATCACCCAGCGGTCTAGGTGCTGCTGTACCGAAAAAGAACCATCAATCCCTCCTTTAAAAGCGGACATCCTCATCTCATCCCTTCATCAATAGATATCACCCCCCCCCCCCCCCCCCCCAAGTCTACTCTTCCTAAAGCCCTTCCGTACGCGCCATTTTTTATTATTGCCATTGTGCATTTACCGCACGAGGGGTCTTACAAGTCCGTTTCTTCCCCTTGTTTGAGCTATGGGGTGACGTACAACACCTATCCTTATCTGCCCAATGCTGTTCTCTCCTAAATCCCCAAGTGTGACACCTACAATGATTCGTTCCACAAATATTTGAGCCAGGGGCGCAGTCAGGGGTGGTGTTTGGGTGTCAGAACACTCCCCTAATTTTTTTTGACCGCCGCAACCCTTTTTTTCGCCTATAATATTTACGCACCCAATTGACATGCAGTCGAACCTCGTTATACCGAAATAGTATCGGGACAGTCATTAAGTTCGTTATATCCGATATTCGTTGTAACGGTATTGCTAAAAATCGGTTCAAACCAATCGGTAATCTGGCTCTCGCAAAAATCCTTTATACAAAGACGCGTTATTTTAATCTTCGAACCTACTATGAACAAGTTAACCCTTATCTTTCTCCTTGTAGCATTTCAAGCTCAATGAACCAGAACATGAAACGGGAAATTAAAACAGAACAAAGTTCGCTGGACAAAACCGGCCTGCGGTCCTATTTTTTTCGGGGAAGGATGTGATCTTTGTCTGATGACTATTCACAGCGCTGAGCAGGAAGAAGTTTTCCACAGCGCCCACGAACAAAGGGTTCTTTTCTACTTCTGCGGTTACGGACGCCGGGAGTTCTTCCATGTAGCTTCTCAACCTTCTGGTCAAATATTTCTTCGTTGTATCCGACAGTGCGCGTGGCTTTCCCAGTTTCACCTTCGTTATAAAAGAATAAGTGTCACTGAAATGAAGCGTGGGTTCGCTATAGCCGATAATTCGCTATATCAGTGTTCGTTATAACGAGGTTGAACTGTACTGTAATGTAAAAACAAAAATAAGAAGAGCATCGGTTTATTAAAGCTGATAAAGAACTAAAATTTTGTTGTGTCCCAGGCACACACACACACTCTATCTCTTCTTATTTTTTTTTTTACCGGTAGCGTATAACACACAGCGAAAATTATTTCTGACTACACCACTTATTCGATCTGATTTAATGCTTTAGAGTAGCCCTATTTCTTTGCCACAGTCAAGCGCCGCAAGATTCATTAATTACGTACTTTTCGTTTTAGAGGAAAGCGTGGAACAGTTAATTACTGGGCAGTGTCCCTCCAAATGTACATTATCCGGCACGTAGCAACCGAACAACCGAATGCACGTACAGCGAGCACTACTAAAGACCACGTGAGCTCGGGGTACCAGTAAAGCAGCACCGTAAATGTTGCTCTTTGAGTTACTAAAGGCAGTCAGTTTTAGCCAGCTGTTCGCTTCTGACAGCCCTTTAGTTTTTGGGAACGAGATCTTGCTGGCGGTTTTATAACTTCGCCAACAATACACCACGCAAAGCTAACACGACACGTAGGTATTGCAAATTTTACGAAGGCACGAGATGCAGAGAAGAAGAGCGCGAAACTTGTGCGCACCTGCGTTACGCTCACTTCGGTTTGGAAGTAAACGTTTGCTAAAATGGTGAAGATATGTGAGTGCAGACGGTTTTACGAAACGAACGAAATCGATGCTCTAAATAAAGACCCAGCTTAATAAAGGTTACGCTGAGCTGAGTGCGTTGGTTACAAAGTTCACCACTGTCGTTATGAGTAAGAGCTGAACTGGTATGCAAGCCCCAGAACACGTTTAGCGCAAATCGTAAGAAGCCGGGCCTCTTCGAACCCGCATTTCACAGCCTCAATTGTGTGTGCTTGCAAACTAACGTGAAATCTAACGTTCACTGCATCATGATATAGACACAAATAAATATTTTTTACCTGTCCAAGAATACAGGTAGGTTACCATCGGCTGCCATATTGTCAATGACTGGTCTTTGGAAGGTGTGAGTACGGAGCATCAAGCGCAGGAAATGCGCCTGACAGTACGGTATCGTTTGTTCTTGAAACATTCGGCTAGCACTTCCACTGATATAGTGTCCGTATACTTTCGAAGATTATTAGGAAGACCGCGGTGCTTGTGATTCCACAAGTTCCATATGGACCACAGCCAGCTCGCAGTGATCAGCTGGGTACAAAAATCACGAGAAGTGGTTGTCGCCTGCTGCTGTCTAACGAGATATCTACAAAACCCCGATAATCGTCCGCCATAGCACTCGGTTCTAGATTAGCCCTCACCCATAAAGATAAATCTCTCCAGCATTAAGAAGACGGTCCACAGATTTGTAAAAATACATCTTAGTGTCTCGCTCAGCTCAAATTTAGTGAAAACGTGCAAGCCGCGCACTAAACGTAGTAATGAAATTTAAAAAAAAAACGATATGCGACGGGAACGACACAAATATTAAAGCTGACAGGGATGATGGTACACAGCCACTTAATTGAGATCACCAAATGCCACAAGGGTTCCAAACCTCCCGAATTACATGACTATGCAACGACCGTACTATGCTACCACGCGAAATGTCTGGTTAAAACAACGACATACCAGCAGGAGTATTTGTAACACTTGGGATAAGGAACTGTAAAAAAATTTGTGCCCATTTAAATGTACTGATCTTGTAGCATATTTGCGGTAATACCACCTAGTGTGAGAATAAATAACCTAACGCTGATCCGCGTGCAGCAGCGATAGTAATGTCAAAATGAATAGAACCCCTTCGCAAGATGATTACGTACAATGTGGAGTGCACACTAAGCTAAGTAGAGTGTGAAGTAAGCAAACTAGTTCCCACTAATTGCCACGGGGGCCGGAACCACTACAAGCTTATCAAAGGTCGTTTTAGCTTAGGGGCCCACGTCTAAAATGGAGAAATGGAAATAGATCATACCTAAAGTGAAGACATAACCTGGAATGACGTCGTCTACTAACACTCTTCACAATAGCGCACCTGAAATCTAACTTACGCGACGGTGTTAGACATACCCCTGTAGGAGGGTCGTTGGACCAGAATGAAGTGACTACAAAGAGCCCGGGCAATGTTCAAGTTGCAGGCTCCCGCGTATCGGCGCACGTGGTTGCCATGTGCAGCCACCGCAACACCTACCTAGAACGCCCTTCCTGACAGCGCGTGCTACATTAACCCTTTCTGCCCTGGCAGTGTCAGTTGACGCCACCACATAAAAAATCATATAGAACGAAACCAAAAGTGCTACTTTTCCAGGGAATTGTTCGTAAAGGATACCTATGGCGATAGACATCACCGTGGTGGCGTTTTAGCGCGAGCTGGACTCTACAGAGAAGAAGCTCCGGTGAAGACATAACTACGGCGTTGAGACTGGAAAAACGGAAGTCTTAGTTTCATTCCAAAGCTTGTAAATTTGCGAAGCTCATTTTTTGTTTGCAGGATCAGGTGGGCAGAAAATATACGATAACATGCAAAAAAGTTTTTCCTGCTTAACATAAAATGTGTAATTGCCAGATGTTCTAATTAATCGCCTCATTGCTTGCTTGCTCTACCAGCTCTATTATTTGTTTGTGGACTTACGGGGCCGTAAACTTTAAGGCAACACTCAGAAAACATTGTTTTCCTTGAAATAAAAGAATCGGGCCTTAACGAGCCAAAACTCCATTGCAAGCCACACTTAATGTGGAAACATGTCGTGGTTCCGTTAGCCTGTGCTTCCGAAATACAGCGTTCGGGTATGGTACACCCGGTCATTCACCTGTGTTTTAAAAGACACGCCGCTTTCCGGTGCGAAGGGTACGAGTAGGGTGTATATATCCACACACACACACACACACGTAGCGGAGAGGGGGTACGAAGGCACGTATCCGCACACTAGCAGCACTCACTTGAGGAAGGACATCATGGCCATGCTGGAGTCGTACTCCGTGCTGTTGTCCGAGTCGTTGTCCGGCTGCGGCGGGGCCAGCGCCCTCGGGGGCGCCGCGAGCGCCGGGTACCGATGCGGCGGTGGCGGCTCGGCGGGCGAGTGCGCGGCGGCGGCCAGCATGAGCGGCAGCGGCTGCTCCTCGTACAGGCGCGGCTGGTCCACGTGGTGGAAGAAGACGTCGGCCGCGTGCAGGCTCGGGTTGGGAATGGCCACCGACGTGGGCAGAGACACAGGGACCAGAGGCGGCGGAGGGAAGCCGCCCCCCGGCGACTCCTTGGACGAGGGGCTGCCGGGCTCGCGGCCCGCGAGCCGCGTGTCCGTGACCTTGTGCCTCTTCTTCTTGGTCGGCACCACCAGGGACATGGCCTCGGTCTGCTCGGGCGGCTCCGAGAACGGCGGCGTGTGCCGGCTCTTGAGGGGCGTCGACGACGCGTTCGGGAAGAAGGGCCGCTCCACGCCCCCCGGGGAGCCCCGGTGGCCGTTCAGCCGGTTCCGGTCCAGCACCTTGGTTCGCGGCGACTTGCGGTCCAGCATCTGGGTCAGCATGCTGCGCTGGTCGTCACGGCACGGAGGCGCGCCGTCCAGTCGGCGCGCAACCGTCGTCGGCGCGCTGGGGTGCGACGTCGCGGCCGCGGCCGCCATGCCGTCGGCGTGCTGCCTCACGAACCGCCACACAACGCTGTCAATCACTCGCGGAATCACCTCGGCCACTTCGGACTTGATGGTGGTCACGAGCCGCTCCATGTCCTGCGGGTAGACCACGGGAGGCCGCACTATGCACGTCTGGCGCGCCGCCGCTTCGGCCAGGCGAGGGTGGTGCCGGAAGTCGTCCGGGGGACTGCCCGGCGGGCTCCCGCGGGCGTTCACGACGTCTCCGCGCACGGGCGGCTTGACATCGCGCAGCGGCGACGACCGCGGCGCGTCCGTCGACAGCTCGGAAGGGGGCGTCGTCAGTTCGCGGCAGTCTTCCTCGTCTTCGTCGCCGTTGCTGTGGTTCAGGGGCCCCGCGGCGGCGGCAGCGGCCGAGTCGTCGGAGGCGGCGCCGTCCTCGTCTTCGCTGCGCATCTCGTCGTAGCGCTGCTGCATGGTGGCCACCTCGGTCTTGAGCCTGAGTAGCTCCTGGCGGAAGGAGTCGCGGCTGGCGGCCACGCGGGCGCCCCGCCGCTGGTCGTCGTCGGCGCCCGAGAGCGCCTGCTGCGGCTGGTACAGCTTGCGCTTCTTGCAGCCGTTGACCGCGGGGGCGGGCGCGCTGACGGCCGAGTCGCTGCCCCCTCGGCGCATGTTGGACACGATGTTCTCGACTCTTGCCCGCTTGGCGTCCGCCTCGTCGTCCGAGGCCCTGGCGCTGCAGTCGGCCGAGGCGGCCATGTCGTCGTCCTCGTCGTCCTCCTGGTCGTCGTCTTCCTCGTCCACGGAGCCGTCGGCGGCGGCCTCTTCGTCGTCACCGCGGCGGCCCTGCAGGATGTCGCGGAGGAGGTGCGCTCCCCCTCCCGCGGCAGCAGCCGACTCCAGCTGCTCGTCGGCGCTCATGAAGCCATTGCGCAGCGGCGCCGGCGGGGATCGCAGGTCGAGCGAGGTTCCGTTCGAAGGGGCCACGGCGGCGCGTGCTTCTCCGGCGTCGGAGCGCCGCGACGACGTCGTCGTTCTCTTGGCCTTCGCCCGGGCGAAACTGAGTTGCTCGCCGGCCGAGTCTTCCTCCGATGACATCACGCCAAGACGAAGGCTTCCGATTGGCCGCGCCGGCGCAGGAGAGGGGAGGAAGAGGAGGGCCGCCGCCTCAGGAGCTGCCGAGCGGCTGCTGCTGCATTCGCCGCCGTGTCACACTTGGGCGAACCTGCGCCGAGAGAAGGGGGGCGAGGGTGAGGAGGGGACAGCTGGCGACGCCAAGGAACGCCACAAAGAACGCCGCCGCCGGGAGAGAAGACCGCGCTGCTACGCCACAATGGGCCCGGCTGCGGCAGATGGGACGGGCCCGTCGCGCTCTTTTCCTTCTGTGCTTCTTTTCCTACTCCCCGGCGCGAAGGAGGGGGGCGAGCTGCTACCCCCTCGATCCGGCCGGAGGGGTTCCTTCATCTGGGCGAGAAGGGGGGCCGCGCGCGTGCGGCGCGCGCGGAGAGCGCGTCGCCGTTATACCACCCCTCTCCTCGTGACGACACGGCGCGCAGTTGTGCTAAGAAGCAGACAGACACTCTCCCTGCTCCGCTGCGACAAATAATAATGGCGACGAGACGACCGAACCGCTATGCGCTCCCTCTCCCCCTCCTGCACCGCTCGCCTTCCTACATCTCAGCCCGCGCGGGGGGACAGCGGAGGGAAAGGGGGCGACGGCGTGCGCCGCCGACCGCGTGAGGAGGGAGCCACGGTGTCCAAACGCCGGGTTTTTCGCGGCGACAACATCGACCTCGGCGCAGCGCGCGAGCTTCCCGGAATCAGAGGGGCAGAGACGGCGTACGACACCGCGGCTGCCCTTGCACCCTTGCCGATCGGCGCCGAACGCTCCGTACTCGGAACCACCGGCGCGATCCCCAGGGAGGCAAACATCCTGCCTAGCATTGCCGTACGACACAATCCCATTGTCAGCCCCGGTGCCGCAACACACTCCGCCGCTGGCAGTGGCAAGCTCCTACTACGCGCTGGGTGCTTTGCCGTCCTTGGCGAGAGAAGGCCTTGCACGCGCCGGCCGAATGAACGCGGGGTCGTGCTTTTTCGATACGCCGTTGCTGCTGCGAAAATGGCACTGACACATGCGGTGGCGCGAAAACAAAAGGAGACACAGCGCCGTTTTCACGGTCGTCCGTGCCGCAGGACGTGCGCTGCTTGTGGAAGAGCGCGTGTCGGCCAATCTTTTAAGTGGCCAACTTCGAGGAAAGGTGTTTCGGTTGAGCCCTTCGCTACCGCAGTTGACCCCGCACACGTCAGCTTTCGCGGTAAGAATCGAAGGAATATGAGTCTGCCATGTACGGAAATTTTCCAGAAAAATTTAAGGCGAGCTTTTTTTTTTTTTTTTTTGATACCTGGCCGTCAAGATTGGCTGGCGGTCAACGGTACATAACGTCCCAGCCGTAGCGTGGACCACGATGACCAGAGTTTATATAAACTAATCCCAGTAAAGCAACACAGGCGCCAAATTTTGTGACAATAAAATAAAGCGCAGCTAAGGCCGCTCAAGTCACCATCTTGACATTTAAGGGTGTCGTACGCGTATGTGAAAAACTGAGCGGCAATTAAATTTCTGGTGGCTCGGTATACATCCGAATGCTACGAATCAGTTCAAACAAAACCTACGTGCATTATTCAGATTAAGTTTTACAACCTTGAAGGAACAGTTCAGTATTGACTATTTCGTATTTGCTGTTCACCCACCAACGTCTATTCGTGAACCGCTTAGATCGCGGAACAAGCTATCCGTACCTCCTTTACATGGTGCACCGCTCTCTCCTGCTAAAGGTAGAATGCAGCTTCGTGACCCAGATCGCGTCCTCTAAATGCGACGATAGTGCGTTAGGCATACATCGCTCCTGGATTTTCCTTTTTCTTTTTTTGTTCGTATAGCGGTGCCGTTTTAGGCAGCCGATGAGCAGAAGCTCCACGAAGTCGGCACATATGCTTAACACCTGCAATGAGCGCTGTTTCGTGCAATGTGCGTTCTGAAATAAGTTTGATACTGCGTTGAGTTCAACGCACGACCGTGCGTTCACTCGTCGTTTATTGCGTGCTCAATCCGGCCTGGCCAGGCTTATATGGCTCGGTGGTCTTGTTTCTAACTACTACTATAATTCTTTTCTCGACAGGAGTTCGGATTTGCATTCAGTACAGACCACGCAGACGCAGTAAGCCTGACCAGACATCATTCATTTCTACCCAACATGGCGGTAAAAAAAGTTTGTTTGTTTGTTTGTTTGTCTTTATTCGCATCTTGCACAACGTACATAACGCTGGGAGCGAGCAGTAAAAGCTGTCAAAAATCTACAGCTTGACAGAGCTGCAAGCCCCCAAGCACTGGGCAGCGTAACGGCAACATCAAATACAACTTGTATATTGAAAAAAAAAAAGAAGAGCAAAAGAGAGAGAGAGAGAGAAAAAGAAAGAGAATGGACCAAAAATTAACTGCCAACACAGTAAATACGCAGAAGCCGTACTGTGGTAAAACAAATAAAACAAATAAAAGTAAACAAATAACCCAAGGAAAACAAGTTAAATTTACAAGTTTTCCGAACTACACGATGGAACACGATTGGGGCACGTTTGCGACCCTGAAGAACACCAAAATTATCAAGTGCTGCGAATAGGGTGGAAATATCCGTATTACGGGATAAACGTGACACCAGATATCGCTAATACATGCTCTGAAACACCCTTCCGAATGCGTGCCATGCTTAATGTCTGTCACAAAGTGTACGAATACTGCGTTATTGTGATCGATTTAGTAAAAGTAAAAAAAAAAAACAACGTTATAACCGCGGGAGGCGAGTGTTTTGCATCCACTGCATTCGTGCGTGCGTGCGTGTGTGTGTGCGTGAGAGAGAGAGAGAGGGAGAGAGAGAATTTGCAACTAGAATAAAGTCCAGTGATAAGCATTTACTGAAGTTTTGCTGGACAAAGAACTTATATATAGTGCGTTTAACAAGGTCTTTTTAACGCGATACATTTCTCAGAAAACCTTGCAACGGAGCCAAGCTGCCGGGTTTCCGATTTGGGTCATTGGGTTTCCGATTTGTTTCAAACCCAGCACGTTTTTCTCTCTTCTCTTTTTTTCCCCCGAGTTCAACACGTCATTTTTCGAGTCAAATATAGCAGATTTATTCGTAACCAAACTACCTTTCATACGCCTCTTCCGTCCAGTTACCTCACCAAATCCGTCACCGTTTTCAATGCGTTAAATTTTGCCCTTCTCGGCGCATCAAGTTTCACAGTCCTCCCCCCCCCCCCCCCCCCCTTCTCGACAACATTGTTTTCTTTTTCACGCCTAGTCATTTTTTTTTTTTACTTCTCGGTCCTTTTGCGACCGCACGCAGCGCCGCACAAAATTTGAGCAAAACTTTATTCTATTGTTTTTTTTTTCTTTTGTGCGTTATCCAGGGACCCGGTTCCCGAAGCTTCAGCCTGCAACGGTTCTCACCGGGCCCACCCTCTCCCCAGCGCGAGGCGGAGAGGACAAAGCGAGAAGAGGGGCGAGCCACTGGGGGCATCGAGCAACGCATCCTAGATAAACAGGCCTGTGCATCAATAAGGTCACCTTAACGACGCACCCACAGCTATAAGCAAGGGTGCTTAAATAGAAAGCGCCACTACAGTAAGAAGGAAAGAGCCAATGAGCGTAAGCGAATACAGATGCGCCGGGTTGGTGCGCAGAGAAAGCTCCCGTGCTTACGTAGACGGCGTTGGAAACACCGCGCAGGGAGCAACGCCATCCTGTCGCGCAATACGAGAATGAAAAATTGCGTTCGCGGCGGGATTTTAAACACCGCGACAATGCGGGTTGAAAAGAACAGCCGCACACAAGGTGGATGTTGCACATGGTCCAGACGCGGCACCGGTTTCCGTCTATTTCTTCCGCCTGATTTTGTGTTTCTCCCTCTCTCTCTGTATGTACGTATGGATATACATATAAAAATAATGGTTGGCAGTCAAGAAAACCTCGGAAAGCAAAGGGGAGAATGTGGTACGTCATTGAAACAGATAAAGAATTTGGAAAAACAGAAAGAAAGTGGAGAAAAAATTGCCCGCCGGCGGGCATTTCTTCCTACCACATTCTTCCCTTTGCTTTCCGAGGTTTTCTTGACTGCCAACCATTATTTCTGTTTTATTTCAACGAGCCCCTCATTTCTACATATATATATATATATATATATATATATATATATATATATATATATATATATATATATATATATATATATATATATATATATATATATATATATATATATATATATATATATATATATATATAGGAAGCAAGGTGTAACCACCAAAATATAGCGCAAAGACGAGGACGGTAGTGACAACCTAGAGCGTTCTAGTTTGGCACGTCTTCCGTCCTCGTCTTTGCGCTATTTCTTAGTGTTAAATATGCGTACCCAACTACCCCAACGTCAAGCCTTAGTAAGGAATAAGCATCATTTCTCACCGGCCTATTGCCAATCATGAAGAGCACGTGCATACACCAAGGTGGAAAAATGCTGTATACCGGTGCCGTGGTAGATCTTGACACATTTCATAAAGGACAATTGATACCATAAGCAATTGGTGGCTGGACGGCGCCACCTGTTCGGATATTGAGAAAGAAGCGTTGGTGAAACAAATAAATTCGTCCTTCGATTATACATGCCTTGTTTGACTTGAGCTTGCAGGGCTACTGTTAATTATGCTCTCGAAGCCCACGTATCAGGATGATCAGTAAAGTTTGGTGAGGACGAAACTTTTTTTTCTCTTCCACCCCTACCTCCTCGACTGACCTCCACCCATGCCCTGTGAGCAGTGGGAGATGTTGCTGACCAGCTCCGATCGTGAAGATCAAGCTATGCTGGTCGACCGGGCGGTGACGGCAGCGTCCTCTCGCGCCCTCCTGGACATAGGAGGCTGACCACACCCCCTTCCCTTACCCTTTTTGCTCTATAACAAACATTTGTTCATCATCATCATCATCATCATCATCCAGGCGATTGCCGGTGCCTGCCGCTTCTTTTTCTGATAGCAAGCTCTTACAAGGAGTACCCCAACCCCACTGCACTGAACCGCCAGAAGCCCGCAGGTCAATTCACGACAAGGTGAAAAGAACACGAATTCCAGTAATAAAATAAGTATATTAGTAACATGGGTGTCGGCAGAGGGGGATTCAACAACGGCACTTTCCCACCCTCCCCTCTCCACTACAAGCCACACCAGCACTTGTCCTCTCCTGTCCTTTCCCTCTCTTCCCACTATACAACGGGTTTGCTCCCACCACAAAACAAAATCTAGCCGACACCAGTAGCCGGGTATCATTCATACAGATACTAATCAAGCCAAACAGGAATTTGTGCTCATTATAGACAGTGACAGCTGACTGCAGGCAGATGAATTGAGCTGATCCGTGACTGCCCGCTATATGTTTATATAATGGCCCAGGTGTTTGTACGAAGCCGATTTCATACTGTACCTTAGCCTGAACAGCCTCACTCAACGCGAAAACGTTGACACGTTAATTTTTTCAATCTCCCCAGAATTTCGCAGTAATTCGTTGGTTCAACAACAACATCGGGTTAGCCACCTGTTAAACTTACGTCGCGCTCTCCCCCACCTCCCACCACGCGCAACTCTACAGCCAGTCGGCAGAGTTTGCGCAGGCCGCCAGGAGAGTGGGGCGGAAGCCTCGGCGAGGTGGCGGGGTGGCCCCCTTCAAACAATCCTCCGCAGAGGAAGTCCGGCCCGGGGAAACTTCCGGTCTCCGCTGCTGCCGGCGCGCGACCTTTCCGCTGCGTGCACTTTTTGCGCCGATGGCCGACGCGAATTGCCTTTTTTTCTTATTTGCCGCGGTGCCCCGATCGTCCCGCCGCACTTCCTGATTCCGTCCTAGCCACGACCGCGCCACGGTTAACTGACCCGCCGCGATGGTTCACCACGGCCTTTAAAAGTGGAGATCTGCTGCTGGGAGCCAGGACGGAAGTCTCGGGTTCGACTCCCAGTTGCGAGACCCTTTCCCCCTTCCTTCCTTAGCCTCTCTCATTACTTTGAGATATAAAGAAAACTGAAAAGAATGCACGATTAATTCCCCGTTTTGAGGGAACTGGTGAGACTGCATAGGCTGGTCACACGTGACGCGTGCGGAAACCCTTTAATAGCTTCCCGATAGTAGCAGGTTTGTTTGTTTGTTTGTGTCGTTTGTTTGTTTGTTCGTTTGTTTGTTTGTCGTTATGCCCGTCTTGAACAAAGGATATGACCCTGAGAGTGAGCAATCAAAACTGCCGAAATCGGCAGCTCTACAGAACCGAAAGCCTCCAGCATTGGAGAGCATGACAGCAACACCAAACAGAACTAGCCACTTGGAGAACAAAAGAACGAAACAAAAACATAACATAAATATGAAGGTACTTGAGACACCATTTAAGCACTCAGTGGTTCCTTCGTGTTCCGATTATACTCAATACATGCTATCTGACCAGGCCTGACCAGACCTCTACCCACGATGATAATGATGATGATGATAACTCGTGGCGTACGTGCGTGCGGACAAATGTCTGCTCGAAGCCAGGCATCGTGTTCTGATCAGGTACTCAAAAACGACTGCGCAGAAAACATTTTTGGCGGCTAGTGACTTAGAAAGTACTCGGCAGTTTTTTTTTTTTTTTTGAACGACGAGGACGTCCCATAAAAGTGACCGCAGCGCCATTGCCACCTTAACCGTGGTTTCCATGTCGGAGGAGCGGGGGCATACTTATTGAAAAAAAAACCTCTGGTTGATTCCCCTGTCATAGGAATGACGAAAATACGAAAGTGAAATTTGCAGTGAAAGCTGCAGCTGAGCATGATTTGCGGGTCGGCGGCGGTCTTGTGGGTGTGCTTGGCGAGTGACGTCCTGCGGGCGGGTCGCTTCGAAATAGGTGTACTGGCGTCATTTCCGTAACGAATATGGCGTCAGTAAAATCTGGGCTTATCCCGGCCTGTTAAAATATAAAACCCGAAAACGAACATCCCCAAGTATATACGTGCTCTTTAGTACTAAAGGTTGCTTCCCCGCAAGAAGACCCTGCGTGCAGGGGTGCACCCTTTACAGGCCGCTTGCTTCGTTGTACTGGCGTCATTTCCGTTACGGATATGAGGTATGTGTATCTTCGTGTATCCCGGAATAAAACACTTTCGTGTTAAAACCGATTTTTGCCAGAGACACGACGAAGCGAAGCTGCAATGTACCGTCACGTAATCCCCACTCGCTGGCAATAGGCAAAGTTCTTTTTTCTTCTTGTGGTTCAAGCTTTTACGCATTCATAGCAAATTTAGTAATAATGTGTGTGTGTGTGTGTGGGGGGGGGGGGGGGGTATATAACTCATAGATGCGCTTCTGCTTGGAGACGGCCCTCAAGAGAAGAGCAGGTAAATGGACCCTGCAACCCTTTTCTCAACTTTTTCGAAATATTCAATGCTTGCAGAACCTAGTCACCCAACACACCCAGTACTTAGATTGGTCGCAAAGTACCTCAGCCAAGAATTACTGCTTTATGCCCATCAGATAACTTGGAAACTCGCTCAAAAGATTTTTCTCTCTTTCCCGTTTCTGACGTTCTTCGACGGTTCGAATTAGGTAACTAAGGCCATGTAGCGGCTGTTGGCCGGTTTTCCTTCAGTTGCAGCAATTAACGCTTTCGATAGCAACATTAAAAAATAAAGCCACAAAAGCAAAGCGGAAACTGAAGGCGTATCTGGTGCGACGAGAAAATCACGGCGTGCCGCTCCATGCTGGCGACAACTATAGCTTTCGCAGTGCTTCCGGACGCGAAGGAAATAATAAAAGCGTTTATCGAAAGTGTTGCAGGGTCCCTTTAAGCCTTGACGGACCTAGAGTTTTATAGTTAACGTTCGCGCCAAAGTTCCCATTGGGTATCGGAAGGTGTCCAGGTATACGGAAGACATACCCCGGCACCTGAAATAGATGGTAGGCGGCGGGGAAGGCCACGGTATTGGGGAACCGCTCAAATTTGCGAAGAGCGCACTTATCACATGGCCAGCCACCTCTTCGAGGAGCAAAGTGCTGAAAATGACGCTTGGGATGTAGCAGCACCTTCGAGTGAAGAGAGGCTTCCCCTGCTCTGGCGTTTCGCGTTCCGGCGACGATCATAACAGTTCGTGTGCTGTACAAACCTGCATACCCAAACTCCAATCTCACTGGAGCACACTTCTCCTCCTTCAAAACGATCTTTGGAAAAGCTACCCCAAAGGAAACGGAACATCAGGTGCAACAAGGCGCATGCGTAAGAAGTTCTGCGGTGTTTACGAGGCAGCTGCGAGCGTGCAGTTGGCAAGTTTCCACATTTCCCGCTGATTTAAAGTCGCAGACTTTACTCGGTAGCTTATAACTGTATTAGGTTTAATCCTTCGCACATGCTGAAGTTACTGTCGCTGAACCGTTTGGCTCACTGTTTCAGCGGAGAAAGAGAGAGAGGGAGAGGGAGAGGAGGCGACGGGAAAGGAGACACTCTGTCCTCCACCTGTGAAGCACAGCGTGGGTCGCAAAGCTGGCGACAAACAAAAGATGGCGAAAGAGGAAAGAAGGGGGGGGGGGGGGGGGGGAATGGTACAAATCGGGCCGCCAAGTGAAACCGCCGAGCAAGAGTTGTACAGGGGGGGGGGGGGGGGGGAGTGTGAGGGACGGATGCGCATTGTTCTACGCGCGCTGATAACGCCCCGCTCTCTCGCGACTGCGTCGTCGTCGTCGTCGCTGTCTTTTTGGCGCTCATTTTCTGTTTCCTCCGTTCTTATTTTTTTTTCCTTCTGTTCTACCTTTGGTTCCACAGCTGGATGGCTGGCTGTCGGGTGCAACGTCGCTGCTGCGCGGTTGTTACACTTCGGAGAACTGCGCACTCCGAGAACTACGACCAAACTTAAGCCTCGAACATGAGCTTTTAGTAATGTAAAGCGGGTGGTCTCAGCCGTAACCATCGTCACCATCGTCGTCGCCATCTTAAGTCTCCTTCGCCATCGGTGAATCCTTCAGAAGTGCCAGGAATAGCGTGCTGGTTACCTGTTAGCTCGTATATATGATTTAGTAATTCCAAATCTGGAACGGCTTTAAGATTAGCCATGTACAGTCGGTAAAAGGCTTGTCTATAACAGCGGTTTCAACTTCAACCAGCTACATCCGAAAACTGCCGACACATACTCGTTCCAAACATGTCGGAGGCAAAAGCGAAGGGCTAAGACTTCAGAATTCCGCAGCAGTTTTATTCAAATCCCGCTCCGGCGGGACAGGATAGGGCTGAGAGTACGAAAGCTGTGTTATAGACAAGCCTTTTACCGGCTGTACAATGCTCATTTAGCAAATGACGTTCCATCTCCGGAGAGAACTTGCATCAACCCGTTGATTTTAAAAGAATATACTTTAAGCGGGAGCGGGACGGAAGAATGAAGTCCAAAAAGGTATACACATATGCTGAACGCGAAAGAAGTTTCAGCGTATACACGGCCACACTCCCCACCCTCTTGGAGCAAAGTAGCGAAGCTGCGCCGCATCCGTTCCCAAGAATTAAAAAAACAAAAGAAGGAACGGAAAGAGTGATCACGGCGAAGCGTACATTTCGATCCTGGGCCGAACAACATCTCTATATATTACGACCAAATACCGAGAACGCAACCTCGATAAATAAAAGCCACGCTACGTTCGTCCGGCCTTTTTCTTTTTTTCCTCATGGCGGCCCTTCCGTCAACGTCAGTACACTCGTCGGCCGCTTTCACAACGACGACCTACACCGTTCCCTTGAAACGCAGCCGCGACTTTAGCTACACGTCGGCTACACACACTCATTTCGGATGGCATGCGGCTTGCAAGAGCGCCAATACGGACCGCAATCAATCTCGGCTCACTTAGTCCGTCTCATCAAAACGTCCGGCCAAGCTTCGCCGGCGAGACGGGAGATAAGTTTAGAGTACGGAGACTTTTCTTTTTTCCTTTTTCTCTCCCCTGTAATGGAGTCCTCCATATCCGCTCAGTCGTTTGAGTGTCACACATGTGTCTCCATCGTAAAGGCACATGACGCTGACTCGACTCGGCCGGATGGCGCGCACTTGGCATGTGTCAAAGACGCTGCGCCGAAACGCCGGCGGCGGGAAAAAAAAAATTGAACAGAGGAAAAAACGTAACCTACGCGATCTCCTGTAGAGCGATCGGGTAAAGCAGAAACAACAAAGAAACGGTGCCCAGGAAAAGGTTGTCTCCGTCTGCCACAAGCCGTGTCGTTCGGACTTGGACCGTGCGCTGTAATTGCATTTTGTAGTGCAGACGCCGTCAGGGCCGCTCGGTTGTGATTGGAAAATTCTTGCGCTCACTTTAGACACTGATCGTTGCGACCGAACAGTAAGAGAGACGCGCGAGTAGAGGAGACCCTCCTGACATTTAATTTCGGAGAGCGAAAAAGAGGTGCGTGTTCTCTCCTCTTTCGAGTGGACCGACTCGAACGAGCGCACGCGCTGTATACTCTTCCAACCAATACGCATTGGCGTAAACAAAGCAAGAAGCCGAAGTCATGGAATGCGCCCAGAGACAGACTACAGCGTGCTTACCTTTTATCACCCCATCTACTCTACTTACGGAAATATACGAGTCAGCTTGCAAGTTTTCCGACCGAAATACCCTCATGAAGGACCGTCCTCCGTACGTTCGGAATTTGAGGCGTACACAGACGATGACAATTTTGCATATGAGCTTACTTCCTTTCTTCCTGTCTTCAGAGTGACTCTGAAAAAAGGAAGTCCTCTGCCCGAAATGGCAATAAACTTGATTTTTGAATGTTTTTCTCGTGCGTCTCTGTCTTTACTTACCTTATTTTCTCGCGTTCTTTGTGAGGTTTTTTTGTTTCCAGACACACACACACACACACACACACACACACACACACACACACACACACACACACACACACACACACACACACACACACACACACACACACACACACACACACACACACACACACACACACACACACACACACACACACACACACACACACACACACACACACACACACACACACACACACACACACACACACACACACACACACACACACACACACACACACACACACACACACACACACACACACACACACACACACACACACAAACACACACACACACACACACATATATATATATATATGGATTGGGGGAAGCACACAGTGGAACATTATTATTGCCGCTATTATTTAAATGAGGACGAACAGAAGAGGGACAAATCCGTCAACCCATTATGCGGTTCGCAAGTGCTTTCTTTTCCCCCCGTCAGAGGGTTCGTCAGCGATCGATAATTCACCTGGCCTTAAATGGCGTCGACGCTGTGCGGAACGAGACGAGAAGTGCGGGACACTCAACGGCTCAGCCGCTTTTCTTTGAATATAACATGTGCCGACCCAGGAGTCGACGATGTGGAGCGATAGGGCGGTGATTAAACGCTAATAGGCACAGGCCACGAGGTAAAAAGAGTTCCGAAGTGACCTGACCCGTAGCTGCGCAAAAGGAGACCGTGATACACTTAGAGCAGACGGTCAAAAGAGAACGGAACGAGCGTGATGTTTATGCTGTGGCAGAGATAAGCAACCGAAAGAGACTTATAGGTCCCTCCGCAGACGGACCACAAAACAAAACAGTCTCCTGATCGTATCTCCACGGTCTCGGGGGCTTCATTAAGAGATTTGCTGTTCGAGAACACAATAGGTGGTCTCGGATCAGATGGAGAACGGTGAATAAACGAACAGCAAGTTTTGATTCGGAGTGTGGCAGATTTCATCCTTGGAAATACGAGTGGCGTTCAATAAGTCGGGAAAAGCTTGCGGCCCAAAAGTAACAATTCTCCAGCTCGTTTAGGCTCACAAATGATGGGAATAACGCGTATCCTGCCTTCCGCGATCGTTCAGGACCGAGAAGGCTGTCAGATAATGACGCTCACATGGTGATATCGCCCATCGCGCAACTTTTGTTTTGAACGCAAGACGAAGAAACAACTGCCAGCCTGAACGCGCGAAAGAAAACAAACAACAGATGTGCACTCGGGCCACCCTCCTGCCACAGCTGAAAGATAGCATTCTTCACGCACAAGCGGTGGACATCAGAAGATGACGTTCACTTGCTGGCACGTGAAGGCACCAATACCAGAGTAGCTTCTCAGGAGACTTGTTTTCGCAGTTGCGTTACGTGTATGAGCCACTGCGTTGCAGGAAGCTCTGGGAATGTGGGAAGCCGAATCAAAGTTCATAACTATAAACGGTGGTCATGTACATATACTCAGTCTAGGTATGCACTACATTAGTCGAGCTGGAGCTGTGTGGTACACATTTCCGTCAGGCCTTATTTACCATCAAATGCAGGCGATGGCGAGGGAAGCAAGCAAAAAACAAAATGCGCACAGTGACGATGGGAAATCTCTCTCATTTCGCCGCCTCTCCACAGTGGTCATTCCGGGCCCACCTTGAAGCGCACACCGATAAGAGCGTCAATGTGGCTGGGGGTGTGTGTTGCACGTTGTTTAAAGCTCTGTGTGCCCATAAAATACACCACCTGTAGATCCATACGCAGCAGCGCTTTTCGTATCGAACTATGGCGCGCATGACAACCGAACGCTGTTCAGTAGCGGTGCAATACTAAAACTATTCTGTCGACGTCAAGCGTTCGGGCACGGAGGACGATGCCCCCGCGGTTCTCATCCTGAGCGGCACAGAAAGGAGACCACCGCGGCCACTTCGCCGCAGGTGCGTTTCTCAGACAAATGAGACGTGTATCACCTTACGAGACGCCTCGGGATACGCAGCTCTTCGCCGAGATTCACGACAACGACGAGTGAAACTGTGAGAAGAAAAAAAAAAGAGAAAAAGACAAGGAGGCCGCTCGAGTGCCGGGGATTCATTCTTCGCGGGCGAGTTATAGTACCCCGGATTCGCCGGCCACCGTCGCTCAAGAAGTCGGCGAGGTGTCCGCTTGCGCGCCGGGCACCTGGACCCTCCCTTTCTCTCTATCTTACGCACCGAAGACAATGGAATTCTCACCACGCGATGCGCGCTCACCGCACCGTCCCCTTCCCAAGGGGCTCCAGCGGGAGCGCTCGAACTCGCAGGGCGTCCCGGGACGGCGTATACGCGATAGCAGCGGCCTTCTCCAATGCCACTCGCCTCGTATGTCCCAACGACTGCAGCCGTTCGAATCAACTCGGTTGTCACATGGCCGCACGCGAAATTAGAAGAAGAAAAAAGGAAGAAATATTTTCGGCTTCGCGCATTGGAGAGGGTTTCTAAGCGCGCCGGATAAGATACCACGAAATTCGCATTTTCTAGCCGCAAATGGCGCTACCACCAGCCGAATTAAGGTCAAACCCGTGTAAGGTCAAACCCCCAAAAAATGCGGCGTCGGGTGTCTCTCTCTCTCTCTCAAGTGTGTGTGTGTGTGTGTGTGTGTGTGTGTGTGTGTGTGTGTGTGTGTGTGTGTGTGTGTGTGTGTGAGAGAGAGAGAGAGAGAGAGAGAGAGAGAGAGAGAGAGAGAGAGAGAGAGAGAGAGAGAGAGAGAGAGAGAGCATACAAATAGCATACAAACGTCACACAGAGCATACAAATTCCACAAGCTTAGCGGCCACTTTGTTTGTTTGTTTTTTTCCCGAATTTTTTAGGTATACACGCTTTATGGTGACGTCACTCCAACCGGGCCAATCAGAAGGGCTGATCAAAATGTTCCTTCCTTAGGCGTTGGCCAGAGCGCGTGCTGGGGGCATGCTGTCTCCGGCGGCGTTCCCATGTGCCAACCACCGTTAACTGTTAAAGGCGCGAAGCCAGTGCGTACGCGGCGATGAAAAACAATGCGACCCGTGCGGAAATTGCACTGCTGCTGCTGGTTGCTTCACTGAAGGCCGCCGCTACTGTTTCCCCCAGAGCGGGTTCGATTATGCATTCCGGCCGCCGGACAGTTTCTCGGCGGATAAATGAAGGGTGCCGGACGCTTATATTCATGAGAGCCCACCGACGCATGAGGCTGCCGCAAGCCGTCGCAGTTCAGTTGCAGCGGCCGTGGCAAAAGAGGGGGAGGCGGCGGAAATCGGGCAGAAGAGATTCGGAGGGTCGCGGATCGTACTACCAGCTTGCCCTTCCCGATTGAATTTCGTCGCTTTGGAAAAGATTCTTGCCCTTGCGAGAAAAAATCAAATAAATACATGGCTGTTCCAAGGCGTGAACCCTAGGGTTCACGTCTTGGAACAGCCATGTATTTATTTCTGCCGTCACTGTCATTATTGTCGCTGTCACTGTTTCTGCCGTCAAGTATTGCCTGACTGTTTATTTCATTGTTTGTCCAAACATTTACAATATTTTTAGCCGACTTCAACGCATCACAACTGCGTACAGTATTTCGTCGTGACTGCTGCGCCTCTGACCTCATTCGTCGGGCTGTGTCAACTTTTATATCGCCGAGCTTCATGCACCCACGACGCGAGCCTTAAAGTTAATTAAGGCATATCAATACGCTCGCGGACAAAATTGGATGTCGTCGTTTCCTCAATGTGGGTGCTAATGTTACCTGTACTCAGCAGCATCTGGCAAGAACCGTATAACTATTTTAAAGTTCTTTATCGGGGAAGATGAACTGCACTTGCACCGCTAAAGTGCCGCATTCCGCAGGGTGATATAAGTGCGCATGCCCAACACCACGATTCTGATCGAGTTTTTCGCAATGAAAAGGCCTGTACCCAACACAACGAAGAAACGAATTCTTTATCACATACGAAAGAAGTCGACGGTGAGAGATATGACTAGCGCTTCGATTTGACCAAGTCTCTTATCCTGCACAAGGAATCAATCTGGACATCCCTTCGGCCTAGCTTCTGTCACCAGCTCTTTGTTGAGAGCTCACCGCTTTTATCGGGAACGGGATTTCCGTTATGCCGTTACCCTTGACTTGATGAGGAGCGGTACCTTGCCTTCCTATCATGCCACTTGAAATCATACCATCCGGAAGCATAAGATGTGAGCCACGCACGCAAAGCATGTGGCAAGAAAGCGCCATAGAGACATTTTGAATTTAACGGATGTCATGTAAGGCATGGCAGCATGCCTGCGCGCAAGCGTAAACTCTCCTAATGTTACGCCCTAATTTAATAGCGATCGCGCCAATGTTCCCCCCAGGCTTCCGGAAGGGCGGGAACCGTTTCCGGGCAATATGTCCACCTCAGGGCGTTTTCCGTCTGCTGCCCCAGGAAGGCAAACGTGCCTGCAACTGAGCGGCTACACTTCCCGTCCAAGAGGCTCCAAAAAAAAAAAAAATATGTTGACAGCGTAACTTCCGATGTGAAGTGACACGCGCTCGGGAGTCTTGTCGTCCGTTCCGTGGTGGGAGATTCCGGAGAGACGGGAGCGGAACTGCCTTCCGCTCAGGTATAACAGAAGGAGCTCGCGAACGCGTGAAGGAGTCGTCATGGGAGCGGAACGTACGCCATCAACGTAAGGAGAAGGCCTCCAGGCTGTGTTTTGTTATACCACGTAAAATCACACGCATTCGGCTGCTTCCAATGACCGGGAATCGTAAAGCAAGGCTTTGATAGCGCAAAAACTATACCTCGTAATTTTCTTGCGAGAAAGCAGGAATGGGGAAGCTTTCCTGGTGTCTCTAAGGTGTTGCTAAAAGCGCCCCTCCGCTATGCGTGAAGGAGAGCCAGTATGCATACACGCCGTCCCGCTGTACGAATGCGTGCAGTACTGAAGAAACCCGTATCTATACACGTGAGAGCACGCAGGCGACCCTAATAAACAAGTAAACGCAACGCAAGTGTCTTCGTGCGAAAGCCAGCGCGTAAAATAAATTTGCATATACTTTGATTAAAATTTAGTTCAACTAAAATCATACTTTGTGTATTTATTTCTTCGGGTTCAACGCAAATAAAAATTCGCATTTGGAGTGTCCCGTAGCAGGCAAGCAACCCACGCGTCCTTATTAACTGTCGATAAGTTCTCTAAATACTGTTTTTGGTTACTTGACGTTTAAGAAATGCGTATGGTTGTTTGTGAGCGTGTGAACTGTTGAGGCAACCACTAGGAGTCTTGTTCCCCTCGAGTTGCTCAGATTCTGCCTTCGAGATTAATTTCGAGAGAGAACGAGACACAGAATTTTCCCCGTTAACATGATTTTTTTCAGTTCTCTATCTTTCCCAATGTCTGCACACTTTTGTAACTTCCATGAAACGCTATACCATACCGTAGCGCATCTGTACCAACGATGCTGCCTGTTGTTCAACCAACGGGTAAACCGAGTATGAATTCTTTCGGTTTATTGAGCGCTGACATTTAGATTCATCATCATTATCATCATCAAACCGAGGCCACCATCATAATCATCGCCAACAACAACAACAGCCTGCAAAGGTCGACTGCAGGAGGAAGGCCTCTTCTTAATGACCTCCAACCACTCCTGGCCTGTGCCCGTGTCCATTTGGGGGCTGAGGGCAGAGAGTTACGGCAGTAGGTTATACGAGGTCAAGGCCTATAGTACTACACCAGGGTGGCCAGACCCTTAGCTGGTGAGGTAGTGCTGTTTCTGCTCCATAGAGCCTTTCTGACATGCTTGCTCATCAAGTTTATCCTCTCAGGTTTCCGGGATGACGTTTACTTACGGTCCAGGCAACACTCCATACCTAATTGAGATCGCCTTTTCACGCGAAGTGCAGGGCTAAAAACTAATTAAGCCACCGCAAGAATCGTTTGCGTGGGCCAGTTTAGCGCTCACGGGTGTATTTTACTCCAAAACAACAACTGGAGAGGCAGTGAATCGAACCCGGGACATCGTCGTGGCCCGCCGCGGCGGACGACCGACTCCCAGCCCCAAATACGTGGCATTTGTTTTCCTCGCTGCACGCAACTTCACCGCACCACACCGGGGTGCGCGAGGGAAAAGGCACGCGCTAGTCCGGTGGTGCGCATTTCCCGTTTTCGAGCGGTTCTCGTGCGAACTGGCCAACGGGACGACATCCATGGGGGTACCGACCGGACGGCGTGTGATCCGAGCCGCTCCGAGAAACACACGGAACGCGGGGGACACGCTGACCACCTGTGACGACGACGCACGTCGCCCCCAGACCGTTACGTCGTCGGCGTGTCGCCACGTAGTGGTGACTGCCGGAGCTATAAGGCCGATGGGAAATCCGTTCGAAGCGGTGGGTCCACGGAAGTCACCTTTCTAGTTGATAGCGTGTGTGCGCCGACGTGAATTGAACGGTTGTGTCGTGCGTGTTTCGTGCCCTTGAACAAAAAAACATGACCGCGATAATTGACCCCGCGCGCGTTCCCGTGATGGGACCAGAGAAGGCGGACGAACCGATCCCAAATGACAGATGCCATAGTCGAGCGGCCTCCGGCAGGGCTATTTATCTTGAACGGGGCTTTTGTTTCGTGCTTCCATCAAAATACAGCCGATTGGGCCAGGAATCGCACCTTCGACCTCAGCAGAAGCACGTTTCAGATACCGTATCATCGAGACGAATAGACAAATGCAAGAAGGAAAGACAGCTTGACGGTGCTGCTAGACTAAGTTAAAGGATTGGTTTACAAATATCGCAACGAGAAAAAAAAATCACGCATCTCCACGAAGTGAATCATGACGAGTGGGCGAAGCACTGGGGATCGTTCTTACCGTAAATCACCCGTGAAAGTGCTTACTGCTGCTAAAACGATTTCCGATCCAATTCAATCCAACTCAATTTAATCCAATGCAATCCATTTCAGTCCAATCCAAATCAAATTCAATCCAGTCCAATCCAATGCTCCTCGCGCATGCGCAGCACGGCTCTTCAGGAGCTCTCTCTCTCTCTCTCTCTCTGTAACCTTTTTGTGAACCTTTATTTTGTTCTTGTGCACCTTTTGTGAATCTTTTCTTCACAGATCTTTCGTTTTAAGGTGCTGTCCCGTGAGCACGGACGCCGGACGTCGGACAAGCATCGGCCTTAAGGTGCTACGCCCCTAATAAAATGGACCGGTGCTCACACCCTTCTCATTATACCCTTTATCGTCCCTCTCAGATTCTCCGTAAGCAGCTTGTGTCGTCCTTTACTTGCTAAAATTAGCGCTTCGTCGACATGAGCTATATGTGCCCACCGGAATGCGGCGACAACGAACTCTAGCTTAACGACTTCTGACCTGCGCCCTGAATTATTGCCGAGAAAATGGAGCTTTTTTAAGCCGCGGATTTACGATCTTCGGTCCGCTTTCTGCACTGCGTCGTGGCAAAAAGAACGCGTGCATCCTGTATGCCTCTTTCCGAGTGTCTTTGGATCCGATCCGGCGGATGCGAAAACGCTGCCGAAAGTACCTGCACGTATATATGAACGACCTGCTCGGAACATATCCTTTTGCACTCCAGAAAGCATTAAAGGGGCACTGACCTATGCGAGAGTAGTGGGTGATTCTGACACCGGGGCAATAAAAGCTGGTTTCCTCCTCAAGAAAGTGTTCCAACGGTCGGTAAGGGTCACATACGACCTTCTCACATCGCTTTAACAGAAACGAGCGAATTTGTCGAGTTCGTACATTGTGACTGAATTTGTGAAGTTCGGCAGCTGTAAGAGTTCTTTTCCAAATTAGAAAAAAAGTTTTTTTTGTTCTTCAATCCGAGGCTTTAATCTGACGTTTCTCACCCAATCAAATGGTTCGGATAAGAGGGCGAACGCTGAGAGGCTCCTTGCCGAGTGGGCGTTATTTTCGTGCACACATCGGTCACGGGAAGGGGCTTTTCACCTCTTTTTTCGCTTTCGTTTAGTGCAACGCCGGCCAATTACGTCTCGGCGCTTTTGTATGACAACTTGGCTTCTAATTGGAGCGCGCTGCCCTTATACGTAGCGAAGCAGAGGTTCCTCCCCTGCCGCCCAGCCGACCCTGCCCAGGTATACGAGCCAATTTCCTGGCTGCCTGAATACGCGAACCGCAGGAACTGCGCTCGGTTGCCCGAAGATGCCGACAACCCCGCCGCCGCGGTGGTATAATACGCGAAGGGCTCGCATATGCCGCCACAGCAGGGTATCGCTTTACGCGCACGATGATCCGCTACGAGCGATTGAGAGCGGGCGGACACTGCCCCACGCAAACCACCCGCCGTCGTAAGAGTAGTTGCAAGCGCCGATCAACAAAACAACTCCCCCGAAACCGCCCCTAGGGGGCCGAAATCGATTACAGTTACACCGCCGGACTTTCGACAAAGTGGGCGTCCTCATAGTGGGCAGAGTACGGCGGCCGGAGATTACGGCCGGGGCCCACAACGGGGGAAGCGCCGAGTGTCTATGGCGTACCGTCGACAGGAAGCGGCCAAGAACGGAAGCGCTCATGATGAGGCCATATGCGGAAGGACGCGCGCGCATTCTTCTTTGCTTTTTAATTCTTTTAAGGTGTGCGGTGATGAAAATGGAGCGGCATTTAACGGGACCCTAAGTGGACGGCTAAGGCGCTCTACAGGGCTGCATTGTTTCGGGGAAAATCTACATCTTCTGAGATGGGGCAACGACGCCATGATAATGACGTTAAAAGTGCGCCTTCATCTTTCACGTTTGCGTTAAAGTAGCATGCTCCCCTGCGTACTAGTAGCGTGCGTGTGCCGCAAAGCAAGAGAGGTAGCAACAGAGTCGTAATATAAATCGGTGAACTTATTCCTACGTATTAAGTGCATACATTTTTGTTTCGCTTGTCACTATCGCATCCCCACTTCCACGCAAGAGCAACCTTTCAGAGCACCCTTGCTTCTTCGTCACCTTAACTCGCAAGAAAATGAAAAAAATAGAGCAAAAGCCAGGGTTGAAAGGACAAAAAGAAGCATCCCACGGCAATTAACCCCTCCGTCTCGCCGCGGCCATTATTCCTTTGAAAGCAGCTGCATCCCGTTCGGAGCCAAGCCAAGGCCACGCACGTAGCCAAAAAGCTGCGTGGAGTGACAATGCCCAGCCCGCACGGGGGGCATGCACCTTCTCTTCGCAGCGACAAGTGTGCAGCGGCCTGAATGGGTCCACGCAGGAACGCTTCGTGCACCCGCCAATGACGCGCCCTGATGCGGCGCCATTTCCTCGGCGCGGGGTCGCACTTTATGCGCAGGGCCCTGACTGACTTCGGACACTCGTTTTGTGCGCGGCATTCCTAGGCCGGACGTCGTCGCAGCGTTGGCGGCGTCATCGCGATATCCGCGACCACGCTTTTGATGCCGGCCCCCTTTTTTTCCCCTCGGCGGGCCGCCTTTTCATTCGCGATGCGGGCGGCCTCCTTTTGTGAGGCGCCGTCGCCGAGTCGTGCGTCCGGTCGCAAAGCCGAGCTCGCGTTCTCATCTCAGGCGCGGTTCCGGCGCCGATCGCGGACGCGGTTCCGGATTGATATGGCCGGGCGAAGAAAAGGCCGGATCGTGCAAACGTGTACGGGGACACGCGTTTGTGCCTTTTGGAGGAGATGCATGTATCATCGCGGCGTAATAAAATGACTGGGACGACCTCAGACATTATTGCAATGTGTTCACAGGTGCCGAACGGATAAATATTCCGACGTCCCTGGCAGGAAACTCTTTAACGGTAAAGCTATATTCAGGAGTGGTGAAGAGTTTGAGAGAGAACCTTCCTATCATCCTCAAACGTCAACCTTCTTGGGAAAGGGTTCTGCCGGACTCTTCCCTAGGGTGATGGCGCGATGGCGATGGAAAAACGTGACGTACAGGCGCCTTCAAAAGTACTTGGAACACGGTCTCGTAAATTTAAAGCGATTTCTTCGTCTGTAAACAGCCTGGCTGCATTGGTGTGCGTTTAAAGGAGTCCTCCCTGGCAGAAAAAAAAAGCTTGTGAACTCGTAACGGCTGTCAAAGCCACTAAGAGAAATATTTTGTCATTATCTCGAATTCTCGATCGAATTGCTCATGACGGCACCTACACGTGCGCGCTTCTGAACGCGACCGGGACTCTGCCAAAAGAAATCGACATACCCATATAAAATACGAGAAGTTATACAGACTTTGCGATGTAATCTAACAGAAGGCGTTCGCTTGACATAGCAAGTATGCATAGCAGCCAGTGAACCCCTGCCCGACGATGGAAGCGACTATGAAGACGACGACCATGCTCGCACCGTCGAGGCGCAGGGTAGGACAATAAAATTTTCGTTAAAAAATATGTAGGAAGCTTACACTAAAACACGTAAGACTTGAAGGTATACCGAAGCTGTACGCAACCTTCATGACCATCTGGACGGTTTAAGTCCACGATTGCAGCCGATTTGCATCTTCTTCGCTGCAGCAGCGACCATTACTCCATCTTTACTGCCTTAAGTGCTAGTTTTTTTAAGTGATAATCATTGGACGTCACCTTGGAGGGGCGTACGCTATGACGTGTCTTTCTCGTTCCGATCAAGTGTTGCCACGATTACGGCGAACGCTGGAGCTTTTTTTTTTTTTGCCAATATTAACCAATTTCCCTAAGTGGGTATGCTTGGCTTTACAGACGTGCGCCGGGGACGCTGGGCGGTGGCCGCGAGGCACGCGCTCACTCGCGCTTGGAATTTGCTTGGTATTTTTATCTGCGGACACCCAAAATAACGATGTGATAAACGGCTTCGCTGTTAAAAATGTCTCCATCCAGCGCTTCCGACTTACCCCGTGCGCTTCCCTTGATTCAAGGTGCTGGCTCACCATCGACTAAAGCGTACAGTCGAATGAAGGGGAGGAGGGCTAACCCGGTATACCGTTACCTAGCAGCGCCCCATCTAACTGGGAAATCAGGCGACGTACGGGCAGTCCAGCGACGGAGAACCGAACAAACAATGCCCTTTTTTTTCCATTGCCCGCGCCTTTCCCTTTAACAGATTCCATTCGAGTCCCACACCCTAGCACCCTCTCCACTGCACCTGTTCTGATAACCCCCTCCCACACATGCTATATATGTGCATCGAGGGAACTATATATATGTATACTTCGAAGCTTTGGGAAACCAGGCTGCAGTTCTGAAAGTCGTGTATTTATACCGACACGTTCCTGGAGTGCGCACGCGAGTTTTACGTATGCAGACGAGAAGCTATTGTGGGATACGGCGCACGTGAAGGCATAGCGCACGCCGTACCATGCGTAGGGACAGATATGATTATTATTATTATTATTATCATCATCATCATCATCATCATCACCACCACCACCACCACCACCACCACCACCACCCCTTCACCAACGTCAATGAGCCGTAAGGTTCGATAGCATAAGCCCTTCTACGTTGCTGATATCGAGCTATTATACCTGCTTATCATCAATACCGCACTTCAGCCATCTCTCAAAAAAGCAATTCAACGCAAAATACGAACACTCTTACCACAGAACTTGAGCTCGGAACGAACCTGCGTCGTTAACACGACATTTTTTTTTTTGTTAGTTAAACTTCTGTTTTGCTGACTGAACTATTCACGCCTTGTTTAAACCACCTGGATGTCAAGACCCGAGATGATCAGACGTCCAGACAGCAACGACGGGGCGAGCGCGTTCGCGCACCAACGCATTCATTTACCGTTGGGGGGTAGGCAGTCGAGACGAACCTCAGGCGAAGGTGCCCGGACGGAAGGACAACCTTGGGTGCTAAGACGAAGCCGCAAGAGTCTTCCGTCCACCGTGGACCCGAACTCCTCTTCGTTTCGGCCGAGGTCTGCCGGGAACACACACCCACACGCGAGCCCCGGCCCAACGCAGCAGGCTGTTAGGCCCCCGGCGAGGATCGAGGCTTCAATCACGAGGTGCTGACGGCGGTCAGTTCGGAGGAGACAAGAGTAGTGCCACAGCGTCGCTTATCGCCGCCAAGAAAGCCCCGGCGCAGCAAGTCGAGGCGATAGGCGCACAAAGCAATCGAAGCTAAGAATGCTCCAACTCCGGCGACGACGTGGGCCCTATCTATCGTCTCCCTTTGTTCTAGGCGCTCCCAGCAGCTCGCCTTGAGACAATGGGGCGACCTTCCTTCTCGTCGTCAGCTTTCCTCACGGGCGGCGAGGAATCGTCGCCACGATACTGCTGCATCGCCTTTCTCCTACGGCGCGCCGAAACGAGATAGCCTGCTGACGCGATCCTTGATCGAGTCTCGAAGCAGGTGCAGCTTCTCGGCTCGCAGGGTACGGAGAACCGCGCACTGTATGGGCCGCCGTTGAGCGTGATGCGTTCGGTCTCGCGTACTCCTTTCGTCGTCGTAGCTTGCGGCGTGCGAACCAGGGTGATGCGAGCGATGTCTTAGTTGGGACACGTCGTAACAGTACGCCGTGTCGTGGCGGCTGTGAATCCGCGACGCGCTCGTAGAGGCGGAGGAGAAAAAGTTGGCTCTTGTGTTCCAGGCGAAAATTCTTCGAGAACGAATGACAAGAGGGCCTGTCAGAAGAACGCTGTACGCATAAGCTAGGTTTTTAATAAGATGGAAGAACCATAGTACTAAGCTCAATTGCAACACAATGAATTAAACCTACACACTCATTTTAAAGATGAAACTTTATTCTTCTTTATTCTATCCTAACAAAAAAGGCATAAAGATGATTCGGAGTGCGAGAGGTGACGCCAAGTGAAAGAAAATTGCCTCCGTCGTTCCGGGACTTTCTTGTTTCTATTGTGCGTACAATATCATTCCTTTTGTTGAAATCCAACTCGCTATAATGATGAACGGGGTTCTGCAGGTGAATAGATAGTTGTACCAGTAGTGCCACCTTTATTTGTAAGGAAGGACAAAGGCCAGTTAAGGGAAGGGTAGCAAGGGCGTTGGAGACGACAAGGACACCGGGAGCGTGTGCGTGTGCGTGTCGGTTTATGTGTGCACGAATAAACCGATCAGCCGTGTATTCGTTCAGAAGAGGAACTAACGATGAATTTTTTGTGTGGCCTACTAACCTCCTCGGGCACAACACACGTTCAGTTGTTTTGTCTTGAAGCCACCATAAAGCCTAATTTCCTCCCTGTCCGTCCTACTCTCCAAATAAACCTAGTCCCCCCCCCCGCCTCCCTTCCTCCCCCCCCCCCCCCCCCCCCCTCTCTCTCTCTCTCTCTCTCTCTCTCTCTCTCTCTCTCTCTCTCTCTCTCTCTCTCTCTCTCTCACACACACACACACACACACACACACACACACACACACACGCACGCACGCACGCACGCACGCAAGCACACACACACGCTTCAAAAAATGGGGACAACATTTTCCTTTTCCCGCTCGTATGGCAGAACATTATAACCCGCCCAACAAGGACTGATCATCATCATTATCATCATCCTAGTCGGCCTCATCAACAAGATTTCCGAGGCGTTTCAGTTCGGGCGCTAAATAACTCGTTCTTTGGCGCTCTTTGCCCATGTTGTCCTTGCGCCATAAAATATCAACCAACATCATCGTCATCATCATCATAATCAGTTCGGGCGCATTCGCAGCGATCCAGATAGGCAGCAATAATGAGAGCGACTTCTGAGACTCGGCGAACAAATCGAAACGCGGTTGACTTGGCCTCCCTTCGGGCTTTTATGTTGGCCTGAGCTGTGAAGAAGTTTGCATTGCTGGCGCCTTTCGAGCCCTACTATACTGCAACCCAGCTTATACGAAGACATCAACTCACAGGTAACATCAGGCCCTACACGAGCGACCACAAGACGAGAACAATGCCAGATTACGACGTCGTTCTCATAAGGGCCCGAGGAGCCGGTTAGCGCGAGCACTTTATCTCGCATACCGATACGGCGTAAGACAAGACGACGGGTCGAGAGGCACGAAGGGCGTTTGCTGTATAGATGTTGCACCTGACCGCATTCTTCCGTGCGTAAGGAAAACTGCCGTCAGAGCCGACAATCTAACCCGCGACCTTGAGCTCAGAAGCGCATCGCCTTAGCCAGTATGAGTAGGCTAGGAGTGCACCAGGGAGGCTTAACGGAAGAAACCCCTATATTGCGCTGGCGTTAGATTTTTTTTTTTAGGGAGGGGTGGTGTTCATTTCTGATCTTCAACCCATAAATGTAACTGACTCTCAAAACCCGTTCCTTGATCCAAATCTGCCTTCCAGCCTACTTGATTCGACTTTACAAAGGATAAGAGAGCCTAAGAAGAAATGCTATACATAGTACATCCAGCGTAGCTGCGTCGAAGGTGTTGGCTTACGGCCGAATATGGCCTTCAACTAACAGTAGCCCACCGTCGCTGTTGCTACTCGCAACCTCCCGGCAGCCCTTTAAATGACCGCCAGAAGAACCGTTGCATGGTCGCACGCGAGCGACTCCACTAAGCGCGCCTTTACAGGCCAGCAAAACCCATCAAAAGGGGTCCCGTTGAAGGGGGGCTGCGCGTCGCTCTCCACGAGGCGAACGCCACGTTTCCTGGCCGCATCCGTTGTCGCTCCTCGCAAGGAGGGCACGAGACGCACGTTGTATGTACACACACGCACTCGCAAAAAGAGCGCTCGCCTTCGCCCGGTGGGGGGAGGCAGGTGTTGGCAGCCAGCCGCGCTTGTACGGCGGCCCAGTAGCGTTTCTTCCCCCCAAGTCGCTTGCCTTCGTCGGCCCCCTTCGTCTTGGCCGACCGGAGAAGAAAACGCGTCGGCCAGGTGTCTGCGACGGCGACGGGGAAGGCGCCTGTCTGTGCAACGCCCCCAAGCGAAGGAAGCCTACAGAGGGTATTTTATTACCCCTTACCCTTCTCGTCAAATTATTGACTATAATATACTTTGAGTGCCAGCGTCTGTACAACGGGAGTCACTAAGGGGAACGTAATCTAGCGATGATAGTGTGGATATTAAGAGCAACCGTCAGGGCCTTGTGGTGTAGGAGGTGGCAGCTATGCTTACATGACCGTGTCTCCGCTTTCGGTTTTTCTCCTACGGCGAGCGGCGACGCGAACGCTTTCTCGAGGGCAGAGTCCGAAGAGCACGTGTCACCGGCCGCTGGGCGGAAGCAACATGGCTTATCTTGTTAAGTAAGGGTGGCTGATACGCGGATACAGCATGCTTAACATCTCCGTTCACCTGTTACGCTTCGAGCAGCGGGCAGCGACCTTCCCCGCCATGAACGATTCCAATCAAGGCATTTCGATTTCAAATTAGCATAAACACAAAAAGTTTCGTTCTGGACGAGGACGAACTGCATACTTCAAGGGTGGGGCTTTGAAGCAAACAGTACGGACTGCATTGCGTCCGTTAGAGACTGTACTGATATATTATTGCTAGGCGAAGAAATCGAGAAGAAAATGGTATCGATAAATTTTGGCGTCGAACGGTGCTCAAAGGTCAAGGATTGGGCACGCCGTGAATGTCTAGTCTCTGAAAGCAACTGCGCTGCTAAGGCCTCTTCACAGGAGCCCGTTCCGCTTATCTTGGATTGAGTAAGCGATCGCCACTGCACCTAGAAGATTAAGTTTAAAGGTCTTCAGTACGATAGAGTTTCCTGAGCTAATCAACGATATGCTTACATTGATGTAATCTCTGCACCGACTTCTTTTTTCATGAGTTCTGTCGCAATTAGACATGACCTATCAGCGTTTCATTATCACATCAGCCTAGGTCTTGCTCTCAGCCAATTTCAGTGTTATGTGCTACATATTCCGCAACTATTACACTGGCATGGGTAGCAATATCGGCGATCACGAAGTTGTTTACTAAAATGCAATCGTACTTTGACCGGGATAACATGCATGAAAAGATTTGATAAAGTGGATTAGGAGTGGCCAAATGGACCATTCCATATTTGGTAAAAGTAATGGTAGGGTACGTGTTATTGCAGTTAATGGTAGGGTTGTGGCTTTCCTTAATGCTGACATTTTTTGGAAAGTTCAAACAAGTTAGAAATGTTAAACTATCAGCTAGATCAGGGGTCGGCAACCTGCGGCCAGCGGGGCAGTATCATGCGGCCCCCCGCACGGTGACGTCAGAACTCCCTTTCCCCTTGTCACCTCTTATGTGAAGGCCGACATGGAAGCTTTGACCTCAAATGACGTTAGACAGGAACAAAAGGAGATAGTTCCCAATTGCCATTGTCCCCCTGCAAAGCCTCCCCCCCCCCCCCCCCCCCCAGCCCTTCTCCCCCTCCTGGATTTGTTTTGCGACCCCTGCGCATTCGTTGGCCGAATCTCGTCATTGTTATTGTTGTTATTTTTATTTGCTGCCCAATATCCTTCCTGCGTTACTGTCTACTCTTCACCTTTGAAGCGGCGACATCGCGCGTACTAGCATCAAAACACCTCACGATCACACTGACCCACAATACAATAGGTTAAAAGAAGAACAGCCACCGTCAGTGCATGGCTGCAGAGGCAAGATTTGGACTCTCTGCACGAACTTTGAATGCAGTCAAGCGTATAGAAAAGACGTGTTTTCGCAATCGACCGGTACTTCCGTACTGATTTTATTTGCTTTTCTTTCTCATATTATTGCGATCAGGCTATTTCAAGGTTACCTACTGCGCGATCCCCTCTTCTCTCTCCTACGATAAGAAGACGGGTGAAAGTCGCTTGGCACGGATTGCCGCGCGCAGCGCGTGCCGTCGTCGTGCGAACTTTGTTTCGTTGCCCCCGTGGCGGTGGTGGTCCGTTGACGTCGGTGCTGCAGCTGCCTAGTACGAAGGAGCCGGACGCGGGGGTTTCTTCGCCAACGGCCGCTACTCCGAGGAGTCCGTCTCGTTACGCAGGCGACAGGTGAGACCTCGCAGCCGCTTCCTCAGCACCTGCCCTCGCGTCTCTCTCGGCGACGGTGCGGCCGACAACGAGGTCAGCCTCGCGGCACGTGCCAGTGAGCGGAGGCGATGATCGTCTTCTCGCCTCTCGATGCGCCGGTATTCTGATAATTTGCCTCATCCCTTGCCAGCTCGGACCTGGAGCTTCAGAGGAAACCGATTAAACAGGTTCGACAGGTGGCGAGACCTAACGGAGTCTTGAAATGACGACCCCATCCAGCGCTCTGCGGTGTATGTTTATTTGTCTTTTTCTCTCAATAAAGTTATTGATGATGATCCGGATCATGATACTGATTGTATCAGCCTCCTTTCCTTATATAGCAGCTTGAATAGACTGCTGAACAGAATCTTTCCGTTATAGAGTGTGCTGTTATCTGAAGTACTGTCGACGCGAAAGCAAAAAAAAAAAAATCGTAATCATCATCATCATCATACCCACTGTTCGCTAACATGAGGATCAGAATTCCGAACAGTGGCGGATGAGCAAAGTAGACTGGTTCGCCGCACCATCACCATGGTCAACCTTAACAATGCATAACCAACACCAGCAGCACCATCAGTATGTCTGTGATTACTACAGGACAAAGACCTTTTTATGTTTCTTCAGCTATAGATGTTTCTGCGTTGCGATGCCATATTCCGTTTTTTTTTTTTGTGTGTGTGTGTGTGTCCGAATTCATGACTCCGAAGATTCGGTTTTTTTTTCTTACGTATGTATATGAAACTTTACATTAAAAATTCCACCCTCCTTTTTCAGCCCCAATAAAAAAATTGACGGCAGGAATAACTGCTCACAAAACCTTTCCCAGTCGAAAAACACAACAGAAAAATACGACAGAATGATCCTGTGAGGGAATGGGACATCCTGTAGTCTGTAGTAAACCCTGTCCTGTAGTCTGTAGTAAATCCTGTCCTGTATTCTGTAGTAAATCCTGTTCTGTAGTAAATCCTGTCCTGTAGTCTGTAGTTAATCCTGTCCTGTAGTCTGTCGTAAATCCTGTCCTGTAGTCTGTAGTAAATCCTGCCCTGTAGTCTGTAGTAAATCCTGTTCTGTAGTCTGTAGTAAATCCTGTAATGTCTGTTTTCGTAGTAAATCCTGTCATGTCTCCAATTTCAACTAGTTTGGCATAAGAAATTTACTTCCCGTGATGTTTTTTTTATTAATTACCTGAAGTATGCAGGATATGCATAACAATTTCAATGAAAATATGACCAACAAACATAAGCATTTGGGGTCATTCTTGCTTTTCTGGTAAAAGCTTGAAATTGTTTTCAGTGAATAACTGATTTCAGAAAGCTGTACCAAAAGGCATTTAAGCAATACAACTGGTGGTACATTCATGCATGCAATACAAAAGTTTGATGTTACGCAGACTGCACATGCCTGATCACAGTCCGAAAAAAAAAGCAGTTTGCGGTGCTTATCCATTTTATTTTCCTCTTTTTACAACACTGTTCCTGGGCACTACCGGGGCTTCACTTTTTGTCATGGAGAGGCTTTTACTGCCCTCTTATGTTGCTGTTACACCAAACAAATAATTTTTATTTCATTGCCAAATATAAAACCAAAATGTGGCGCGTTATTTGTATGCTCCATGGTCGTGCTGACTTGGAAACGGTCAGAACTATAATTTCTTTTAGTACAAAACAGCTTTCATCCGCCCGTCATGCGAAACTGCGCCTGCTGCAAATTCACGGGAACCTGGACGCTGGTACACGCCGGACACGGAAACTCGTGGATCCAGCAGCCGCTGGAACTTAACGCTGGAACACGCCCGAGACCACGCCGTCTCTAGCGCATAGCGTGGCCGATGCTCGCGCTCTGCGTTTTTTTTAATAGCCGTGTAATTGCAAACCCGCGTAGCTGTTAACAAGAAATACAGAAGTCATTCCTTCAGGGAAACCTCAGTAGCGCTACAAAATTTAGCCAGACTCATTTGGGCACTTTTCAGCTGATTTGGCCGTGCTTCGGAAGCAGGGCCAAATCGCGTCCCATCATCGCGTTCCGTCAATGACGCTCAACCTGTTCATAAAAGCAGATTTATTCTCCCCGATAGAAAAAAAAATATTAAACGAGCATCGACAATAACCGTTCGATCCTTAATTTTATTCGTTCCTTATATTAGTTAGGGCCATTAAAACACAAGTGAACAAATATTTCTTTTACACTGCAAAACGTGAGAGAACGTGAGAAAATTAAAATGGAAAGTCAATCTTTAGCTGGAATGCTTGCCTTTGTGAACCTTGTTCCGTTGCATTCGCACAGCAAGGCGTGGAAGGGTATCCTGTGGCGAAAAGCGCACGTCTCTGTGGTGCTGCACTATCTTGAAGAGTACGCACACACGATAACTGCCGAAGTCACGCAGGGATCGTTGCAAGTTCAGTCGATTGTCGAAGCACATCGCACGTATTCCAAATCACGCTGCCTGCGAGATTCGTCGCATTCACTCACATTAAAGTGCCAATTATCCCAAGCACCCCGGTTAGTCGTCGCTGGAGGAGTCCTCACATCGAGATGCTTGAAATCCGGACCACTGATCTTGCTTTTACCACAGCTTCCGAAGCTTCAAATGTTGCTGCTGACACTCCGCGGAGACATAAGATGCACGTTTTTACAAAAAAGTTAAGCCTAACTTCAACTAGGCAAAGCGCCGATGTGAAATGTGAACGAGCCACTGGGCCACGCAGCCACCGCAAATTTTTACCGGGAGACGAAAAGCAGGAAGGAACAAAGCAGGAGGGAACAAAGGAAGGGTAAGGAGGGAACCGGCCGATCACGAGAAGTTGTTTCGCGACCCCTCCTGACCCCTCTCGATTCTTCGTTTTGTGGTCTCCCCGTCCCGCGAGTTCTGTCGCGCCCCGACATGCCTTCAGTGGTGACGATGCTTCCCCGAACTTCTTCCAGAGGGCCGGACTAGAGGGAAGGCGCGCGTTTTCTTTCTTTCTACATTTATTTTTTGAACACATCTCGGCAATGCAGCGAGTTCACTGGCGCCGTTTCTTTTTTTTTTTTTTCACACAGGTAGCGGCAACTGGTTCGCTGTTTTTAAAATCTTATTTTAACTATTTCGCTTGATTGGACACATCTTTCGCGTTAAAATAAACAAATTGCTCGCTAAAAAAACAAAACAAAACAACAGCACGCAGATTGAAACAATGGGGCTCTCAAAGACACCCAGAAATACATGTCAGAATGTGCACTGCAATTATTACACCACGTCTTCAAAAAGCACATCTTGCTTGTTTTTTATGCGTCCGTTTTGCCGAGGGGCTACCCTTGTTGCCTGATTCTTTTATCAAACATTGTCCACAGTACAATATATGCAATTGCAATTCACTCGAAGAACCCGAGGAATTTCCGAAGTTCCCTATGTATCCATTTTTTTTTATTATGGGGCTACGCTTAGATGCTCCAACATTAGTGTGATTTGTGCTAAGTTGCGTTGTTAATTGCAAATTTGTAGCGAAGGTTTTTTCCAACACGGCCGGAATGCTAATGGCCGCAATGCAACAAACGTTCATTACAACGGATGCTTGCAATGCAATTGAACGAGATGACCGTCACTCGCACGCAGCATTGTTTCCGTGCAGCGCACGCTAAAAAAGTGGGATTTTGCTGCACCGCACGGGCCGCAAACACCAAGTTTCGGAGCATCTGCGTCGATCGCGGCGCTGGAATACAACCAGTCCACCCCTTAACCGGCGCGCGGCATTCCCGTGTCCAGCCAAGCAGCGGCACCATACCATCCCGTACTATAACGTTCGTGCTATCCCCTTCGCATTGGCTAAAGCCCTGTCCCCAAAGGCAATGTCCCCATGTTATTCGATGCTCTCCAGCAACCTCCCCGCGTTGCTGTCGTTCAGCGCGGCGTTTTCCTATGTATTCCGTTCTTTCCGGGCTATTCCATCGCTCTCCTAATGCTGGAAAACGCGGGGTTTTCCGACAGGGTAAGCAAGAAATTTTGTAGCAATACTGAACGGTCTGCCATGTGACACTTTCGCAATGGATCTAAACTTCTCTTTCACACTATAAAAATCTGCAGGGACTACAAAATGATCTGTCGCATGGCAGATAATAATGGTAATTACGGAATGCTGAATGTAGTGGCTGAAGGACAGTCTGTGGGCCAACAGAAGTTTGTGTAGTGCCTACAGGGTGTTGCACAAAAACTGTAGTACAACAGAAATGTCTCATGCGACAGAAATTTTGTAGTTCTATTACAAAGGTTTTTGTAGTGGGGACTGCAGAATGTCGGTCGCATGATATATCTGTTGTACTACATAAATTTCTGTCGTACGACAGACATTCTGTCATCATTCTGCAGAGATTCCTGTCTCACAACAGACCATCCTGCATTCCCAACAGAAATTCCTGTTGTGCGACAGAAATGCCTGTCGTACGGCAGATTTTCTGTAGTTGTACTACAGAAATTTCTGTCGCACGACAGGCCACCCTGTAGTCCCAACAGAAATTCCTGTCGTGCAACAGAAATGCCTGTCGTACGACAAATTTTCTGTAGTTGTACTACAGAACTTCCTGTCGCACGACAGACCATCCTGTAGTCCCAACAGAAATCCCTGTCGTGCGACAGAAATTTCTGTCGTGCGACAGAAATTTCTGTTGTGCGACAGAAATTCCTGTTGTGTTTTTCGACTGGGTTCTTATAAGAAACAGATCAGATTACGCAGCAATAACAATGAACAAACAAGTGCGACGAATTTTTTCAAGGCAATAGTTTCGAACCAAAAAATGACCCAAAACCAATTGACGACTAACTTTGATGGAACTGGAATATACACGTAGCCCGTGTGTACAAAATCTCTGTGCAAACAGATCTCTTAAATACGACGTCGTCGCCATCATCATCGTCGTCGTCATCTTCGTGATGTTCACTGCATGACGAAAGCCCCTGCCAATGATCCCTTCATCCCCCCTGACACCATCCTACGCCAGCTGAATTCGTTTTTTTTTATTCCCCTGTTTTCGCATCTAATCTCTCAATTTTTCGTTTTTTCTCCCCGTTCACACTCGTCTCCCTACTTTCGTTCGACCGGAGATTAGACTGATCCATCCCTGTATTCGACCCGACCACGGTATCTCCTGGTGGTCAAAATTAATCCTGAGCCCTCCACTACGGCGCGCCTCATAGCCCAGGCTCGTAAAGCCCCACAATCAATCAATCAATCAATCAATCAATCAATCAATCAATCAATCAATCAATCAATCAATCAATCAATCAATCTGCATTCCACGCCGTGATCGTATGCCTTAATTCTCGTTAAGTAAGCCTGACCCGTCCGACTCAGACTTCGGCCACCCTCGAGCGACGCGTTCGTTCGCACGGCGAAGGCGAAGGAACCGAGGGTTTCGGAAGTGGCCAGGGCGCATATCCGCTCCTCTATTTCGGCTATCACGCCGCCGCCGCCGCCCGAGCGAGGGGCCGAGTGGAAAAGGAGCGGAAACCGACAAAGCCATCAAGGCGTCACGAGGCATCGGACAGCGCCCGCAACAGGATGGCGTATACGTCGCCCATCCTGTTCATTCTTGTGCCGACGCGGCCTGGCGCGACCTAGAACAACTGGGCCGCCACCCCCTTCCACTTCACAGCAAACAGACACGGCGTCGATCGTCGTCGTCGTGCCGTGGCTCGCTCTCTCCTCCCGTGCGCCTCTCGCCTGCCTCCTTCTCGCCCGTTCGGCGACGCGCTCACGTAAACATTCCGTGTTTTGTGCGAACGGACAAACACGGAAAGAGCGGTGGAATGACCGAGTGAACGCTTCGTGAAGTGCATAGGTTGATCTCGCAGGAATTGCGTCGTTAGTAACGTGATATGATGACGTAGTCGGCGGTCACAGTAAGACGACGGTGATGATGACGATGTTTGTGGTCGTCACTGGCGCGTCTGTGAGTCTCGCTGAAATACTTGAATGCAAAGAAGGCGTACGTTTGCTTGACTTTGCCTAAAGGTGCCCCTGAAACTTGGTAAATTCGCCCCAAAAGGAAAGCGACAGGGTTGCAACGTACATCTCCACGTTACATACCCCCTCTTCACTGACACACGCACACACACGCACACACGTATGGACGCTCATTGAATGAACACGCATGGCTTATTGCGGGCTTTTCCTTCTGTATGTGACTGTCTGCACGTACGTACACATGAAGAAGTGGAGGAGGGCGCCATCTCACAACGTACCTTCACAGAATTCCAGAATAGCAACCCCAAAGCCATACCTACCATCAGCCATAGCACCATCATCATCATTATGATCATCATCATCAGCCTGTCTAGAGCAGGACGAATGCCTCTCCCATGTTCCTGCAGCCGACACTGCCCTGCGATGCCCCAGTCAACTTTGCCATATATTTTCTTATTTCATCCATCCATCGAGTCATTGCTCTTCCTCTACTTCAAGAAAGTCCTGTCTCTCGGCATCCTCTCTGTGTTCCTGACGGTTCACCGATCGTCAGTTCTTTCTGAATTCTGTGTTCAGCTCAAGACCACGCTCGTTCTTTACCTCTGAGCATTACTCCAAACATCCTTCCTATTGCTCGCTGGACTGACCAAAGTTCTCCTCCAAGGCGCTTAGAAAGGCGCCAAGTCTCTGCCCCTAAAGTTATCAGAGGCAGTACTCATTGGTTGCACACCTTTTCCTCCATTCATAAGGGGATCCTACTGTTCACTAGTTGAGCGTGCTTGCCGAGTTCCCTCCCCCCCACGTTAATTCAACGCCGGTTATCTTTTTCGTGGTTAAGTTACTGACACATAAAGTATGACGAAGCACAGGATTACGAGTCCACCTCAGACACGCGAATACAAGGCTGCGCCCGCATTCCGCAGTGAAATGGCGCAGAGCGCGGGTCCTTCAGTAGTACCCAGGGCTTCCTCGGAACCACCTGAAGTCTTTACCTGGCCGGAAGAGAGCACGGCCGCGGAGGAAGTGGGACGAAACTCACGAGAACGCGTGCCGTGCGGGAAAGAAGGCCGGCTCTCCCTTCCGCCCGAACGCGTCCTCCGCTTCCCTCGCGGCCATCGGGCACGGATGGACGCGCTCTTCACGCTTCTGCCGCGGGGACACATCCGACGGAAGGACACACGCGGCCTTTCCACCTCGCCAGAGGAAGAAGACAGACAGACGCGCCGCCATTTGCACGGTCTGAATGGCACGCCGCCTCTTCGCCTCGCGAGGGCCCATGCTCCTCCGGGCTCAGATCCGGGGAAGAAGGAGAGGGACGCCAAAAACAATGACAGCGTCGAGGGCCGCGCGCACTCCTGCAGGAAGCGCACCGCGCGCCTCCTTTCCCGCGCCCGGCAAGTCGTCCACGAGGGCCCCGCGGAGTATTTGTCTCGTTCGCGGGTGACTCCGACGTTCGCATGCCTCGTGTCGGCCGGCCGTATCGCTCGCTCCGTATCTTCCCGGGTGGTGGAAAGAACGGGGGAAGGACAGGGAAACGAAAACAAAGAGATGTCCACCCCTTCCTTCGCCATGGGGGCGTAACGGGGGCTGTACGGAGCGAAAAAACAACGCGGCGTGCTCGTTTTGTTTCTGACGCTCGATATACCTTGGCGGCTCTCGCCCTAACGGGAAGTTCGCCGCGCGGGGTGATGGGTTCGCTTCCTGTGCCGTAGACTATGGGGAGGGTGCTCCTCGGAGCGCGCTGCTCAGTGCGCGGCCGGACGTCTTTTCCACGAGCGCACTGCTGCTGCTGCTGCTGCTAATAGGCTGTGTGACCCTACGGCGCTTACTTTTTTGCTCCCCTCGGCCGACGCTTGAGGCCGGAAAGAGAGACTGGCGGAGCGTAGGAACGCAGGAAATGCGACGTCGCAAGTGTTAAATAGGCCCTGGAGGAATTGCCCCGGTAAGCGACAATGCGGGCATGAATAGGCGCCGAATTAGACCCTTAGTCTCCCGGATGTCACGGGGAGGCCTGGGGAGAAGACGATTTACCGCTTGGTTTACTCGACAAAACCTGTAGCACTTTTATTTAAATACAAGGGTATGAATGCTGAGAAAAGCTTGGCTTGGCTTTATCTCTTTAAATGATGACTCGGCTTGACTTTGTACACAGCTGATCATTCTTTTCTTTTTTTTTGCTCGTTAATGAAGCGTAATGTGGCTTCAAATTATATTTCGTAATTAAACGTATGTATAGAGGTAAGCAAACTGACACAACAAAAATTAAAAAGAGTCGGAGCACCTGATTGATTTCATTTTTTTTTTTTTCACGCAGTGCGGATAAAGTGCGAACGCCAAATGTGCCCTTTGATTATCCCCCCTAAAGCAGCAGCACACGACGTGGTTGCGATCCCGTTGCGAACTCTAAAATAATGTATCCTAGTCACAATAATAAAGGAAATACTGGGTCATTAGACTTGTCACCGATCCCTAAATGAAAAATAATCCAGACGGGGTAAGCAAGCGGGGATTACTCGGTATATAGGCAAAGAACAGTACGGGTATCGGCGGAAATGCCTTGACTGAGCCATACGGGGTGGCGACTTGTATTTTCAAGAGACGTCTAAGCCGGATATATCAAACCCGGATATTTCGTGCTATTGCTGGCGTTGAACAGTCACAACAACCCCTGGAATTGTTTCTCTCTCCTTTTTTTTTTTTTTTTTTTGCAGCATAATCCCGGTTTCAATGGCCTAGGTGCCTGGCTTTCCGGCTTCCTCTCACAATTGCGCTAGGATGTGTCATACAAGCTGGCGTTAGCGCAGGAAGCGCTACAAACAAACACACACACGCACACACACGTAGACATTGTCATTGCTATCATCCAACCATGCTGACTAACCGTAGAGGACATTCAAATTCAAAGTAATACTACGATCTTCTAAGTAATTGCGAGTAATTACAAGTAATGCCAAGTCATTCTGCATGCAATTCTCACAAGTCCAGCAATTCGTCGCAATTTTAAGACCACCGTTAGAGACGAATTCTGCCTGTAATATAATTTCCCGAAATTGCGAATGATATCAAGTTATTTTTCGATGTTCTTTTAGATCGACATATCCGGATTTCTCTGCATTCCTGCTTTCATGTATACAGTCGCCTCAGCCGAAAAATTTTGTTCTCCTTTATTAACAAAAATGATAGTTGTTTGGTTTTAAGAGCGGTGCCGCCTACACACAAATGTTGCCAGAAATTTTAAGTCTGGATATTGCGCAAACTACAGGGATTGCTCTCGTTAGCACCATAATTATTAAACCCTAAGTCAGATTTTACGAGCTGCTGAGTTGAATGTGACTTCGAAATAGTGGCACAAGAAATTTTTTTTATAAAAGTAACGTAAAACCTGTCGCAGGGATCACTGAATATGCCCCGCAAAACAGAACCAAGCATTCGTGTGAGCATTGCGGGCGTTGCGGAGGTGTCTACCGAGTCACACGCTATCACGAAAGAAGAGACGCCGCCCGTCTTATCCCAACGGACGACGGCGCTTCCTTTGATCTCCACCGTCGGCGAACACCCCGAAGAAGACGATATCTGACCCAGGTATCCGAGTGTTGTCCGCTCTGTGGTCCACGCTTCCTTTGATCTCACCCGCAACGCGGTCATTCGTGCGACCACAGCGCACGACCACCAACCGGCGACCGTACGATTCCAAGAACAGCGAATCTGCTTCGACAACGTCCTCTCGCCCGGCGACGGGGGCGTCTCCAAGGGGACTTTAAACGCCGAAGACTGGGCGAGACGCGGCGAGCGCGCACGAAAAGCTTCGGGAGGGGTGATTGCGACGACTGCTCACGCATTAGCTTTATTCATCACCGTTCGACGTGAAGACGCTCGATCGACACGCCACCGCCGCGGTTGGCAGCAGCGTGAAAGGGCGTTTCACTCCCTTCATCAGAGCAAGAGGACGCGGGCTCGATTCCCGGCCGCGGCGGCCGCTTTTCTGGTGGAGGCAAAAGGCAAAAACGGCCGTGTGTCAGTAGCGGTCCCAGAGATCGGTTTTTTTTTTTTGGGGGGGGGGGGGGGGGGGGGCAGGTGAATTAAGAACCGCTCCCCTCCTTGTGTCAATTCTGCGGAGGTGGTGATAACCATGGAGGCGTGTGCGCGTATGCGGTGCAACCCGCTGGGATTTTACTTCGCGCAAGTGGAATGCTTAAGAAAACTAAAACTAAGAAACTGAGGACCTCTTTGGGGGGGGCGACCGGGGGGGGGGCGACCCCCCCGTTGGGACCGCCACTGCCGTGTGTACGAGATATCGGCGCACGTTAAAGATCCCCAAGTGGTCAATATTAACCTGGAGCCCTCCACAACGGCGCGCCTCATCGCCTGCGTTGCGTCGGCGCGTTCAACCCTACAATCAACCAATTCATTTCATCACAGAGAAAAACTTCATTTACCCCTTTCGGCTCCCGCGATGAGAACAAAGCCTTCACTTGTGCGCACACAACGACGGCCACTCCGATACACATGTATACTCAAAGTGCAGTAAAGACGTCACGAAGGCGGGAAGGAGTAAGTGACCCAGTTTCTGTACCCCCCCCCCCCCCCCCCCCCCCCCCTTCATATACCCTCCTTCTTCACAGGAGCTTGAGTCGACCGTTGGAGGCTTCCTCGGTCTCCAAGAGGGCGGGCTGAGACTCCGAACGCGCCAACAAGGAGAGAGTCTCCGCCTCCGAGACTGGCCCAAGACAAAGGCTCGGGCTGTGCCTCAGGAGCCGCCGGTCTCGGGCAGCCGATCGATGGGCTAACGGCACCGCGGAGTCGCCCGGGAGCCGCCGCCCCGGGTTCCGCAACGCCCCCCGCCCCCCGTCCGAGTTCGCCTCCTGGGAGCGCCGCCGCGCGTCGATCGAGACAAGTACGCTACAGACCCTCCCGCCGCCAGTGTATGTCATAGAGTTTCAATACACCTCAGTATGAAACCCTATGATGTCACCCACACATTTGCCGATGCGTGATCCTTGCTGGTCATCGTTGCTACGTTTCCTACACACATTTTAAACTTTACTTGTCCGTGGAGCAGAGCAGCCATTTAATCGCCGACTCGACGACGACGCCTTTACGGCACAGACAATTTTGTGTCATAGGCGTTGTCCGTCACGGGCCGAAGAGGCTACAAAAGCCTTGCTTCGCTTTTTGAAGGACACGGGCCTGTCTGAACGATTGATTGTAGGGACATTACTACTGTGCAGTGCCCTTAGGTCGCCAGTTTTATCAGTGTACCGCCTTAGTTTTGTGTATTTTCTGGTTTTGTGTACGTCCTTTGTACTGCCTTTGTAGTTGCCATGGTCACGCCTTGTGTTTTTCCTTATTTTCTTCCTCTCATTTTCTCCTGTAATATGTACCGCTGTCCTTTCTTTCCCTTTCATTTCCCGTATCCCCTCCCCCCTGAGTAGGGTAGCCAAACGGACAGTATCCCGGTTAACCTGCCTGCCTTTGCTGTACTGTTCCTTCCTTCCTTCCTTCCTTCCTTCATCGTTGGGCTGCGGTAGCGCCAGTGTAATCGGTGCAGCCGACTGGACCATCTAACTGCGCCTGCGCAGTGCAGTCTAGAATGAAGTTGTTACCGAGGCTTACACAACTAAAAAACCCATATTTGACGCGTCTTAGCATGTAATGTGTTACGGTTCTGTATTTCATGAGGCAACGTAGACGGTCGCGCAAAACCATTCTGTGGCTTCATAACCGTCCTAGCGATGATGCCTTAAGCAACGTCGGTACTCAAGCTTGGCGGATCCGCCTTGCAACACGTCGTAGGTACAACAAAATGCGTACGCGCGAAACTGTCGGGTAGCCCGAGCGCCGCGTCGCGTTACAAATCGAAGCTTGCCTCGATCGCACTGATGAGCCACGAAAAGCAGAGGATTTGCGATTGGAGTAGGCACGTGCTGCTCGGTGTTACACAACCACGGCGCGACACCACGAGCAAGAAGTGTCACAAATCCAACGGCGAAGCGCAGCTTGCACAACCAACCACCAAGCATCGCACGCGTCGCGCTCTTTCGCAACGCATTATATATATCTGCCTCGCCGTGGGTTAATTATCCCGGCGATCACGGCAAGCCCGATTCTCGTTTCACATCGCTGGAAGCCATATGCTTGTGGTATTCGTCCACGATTTTTTAACCGACGCCTCCCTTCCCCCGACACCATCTTTGCCGGGCCGTGAATAGAGATTATCTGAGAGAACTCCCCGGGCTCACGCTTTTCCTTACGCTTCTTTTCTTGACGGTGATGCATCTCGACGTGATGGTCCTCCTCGTTTTACAGATCAGCATAACATGACATCCATAACAAGCGGCGAAACTTTACTGTGAAATAGGAGGAGGAGGAATAAACTTTATTTATGCGAGCCTTAGGTGCTGCTGTCTGGGCACCCGCCTGGTGGGGGGTTTCCTCTAGTCCGGGATACCCTGGCCTGGCACTGGCCACCCGAGCCCTCTCTACCAGGCTACGCTGGGAGGAGAGGTCGGAGCTGGTCAGTTGTGCCACCCACTGCTCGTAAGAAATAAAAAAAAATACTTATTCGGAATGGGCTTGCGACACCGGCAGGTTTGTTCAGAATTGTGTAAGACAAGGTTAAAAGCGATAAAGACCTGCTCAAACATACGCACCTTCATCTTTTTTCTTTCGTTCCGTACTGTTCTTCCACAACGTATATACCGCAACATTTCGCACAACCTATATACCGCACGCCCGCAACATTTACGTGCGCAACAGGAACGAAATTGAATTATATTGTCTCGTTGTTACGCAACTTTAGAAGTAAAAAAACAGGCAGGCAAGCGCTGTTGAAGCGCGACGTTGAAGACCAGCTGTCGTTGTACGCACCTCGGCGTTCTTGCGCCTATTCTTACAGTTACGGCCTCACACCAACGCATCTCCGCGTGTCGTTATGCTGACAATGGGACACTCGGGAGTGTTGAAAAGCTCCCGTAGAAATTCGTTTTCGCTTGTGTTCAACCCCTTTATTCCAGTCGTCATGAAGTCGGCTTCCCCCCAGTAAGAGTGTACTGACACCGAAGCACCCTTTACAGGCGCTAATGTGATTGTTGCAGGCGAGGACGGCGGACGCTTTACTTATGCAATGCTGCCACAGAAGAAACAAAAATACCTTAAATAAGGTGGTAGAGAAATCGGGTTGACAGAACAAATTGCTAGCGCTGGGCAGGTAGCGTATCGAGTACACCGACGCCTGTTGGCGAATAGCGCCCACGAATCATTTAAATTCACCTATAGAAAACCAGAAATATGCGCACACGCGCACAGAAACAGCCCTCGCGAACAACTGGTGCAGCGATCTTACAGCGCGCGTGTGTGGCCACCACAAATCAGCCATTAAATGTCATCTCTTCGCTTATGTATCTGACCTTATAGCCGAACGAGCATTGCTCACGTATACCCCAGAAAGATTTATCGAGCATTCGAGAGTGTCAAATGAAACGAGGCCGTTAGCACGTCGCTGAAATAAGCGTTACGAAGCAGTGTACGGCGTGGGCGTTAACCCCTCCTCCTCTTTTCGATCCTTCCCTCTGCTCTCTTTCGGAACTTCGATAACGACGACCGTGACGCCGGCTACGCGGCTCGGGTGTTCACGAAGAAAACGCCGAATATTGCAACCGAAAGAGTCGCGCCGCCTATAGCCATAGCGACACGCCCCGTGCGGCAAGGCGTGGAGTTTCACGCCGAGACAAAGGCGAGACAAACTAACGCGGTTTCCAGCGCCGCGGGGAATAAAACCGGCGACCAGAGGAAAGTTCGGCAACACGCCGCTGAACTTCGCCTTCCACTCCCCTCCCAAACTGACCGCCTATTCTAAACTTTCAGCGCTGCGCCCCGGAGGCGACCGGAGTCACGGCGGGTGGTGGCGCGCGGAGTCAACAAAAAGCTGACCGCGTTGCGCTGGACTCGACCAGGACAGCCCGGAGCGGTGTCCGGTTTCAAACTGGGCCGAACCTGTCAACGCACGGACGACGGCGAACTCTGTCTTTTCGCGTCGACAAAAACAAAGTTAGCGAACGAAACCGTCCACGTGGCCGTAAACCGGGAGTTGAAGAGGAGAGAAGGGAATGGAGGCGGAACTTCGCAAGGTGCTGACGCCCGTCGCGGTGTCCGGTGATCTGCGTTCCAAGAGAGGGGCGGAGGGGAAGGAGGCCGGCATAGCGAAGCAGCGCGACGACTACAGAGACAACGGAACGCGCGTCGTTATCGTGCGCTAACAGCGAGAAACAATTTAGCGCGTGCGCGCAAACGCCATGGCATTCGATCTGGCGAAACTCCTCTCCCCCTTGCACGCCTTCTTCATCGCTGTAGCCCGCGGCGCTGAACATCGACAAAAGCGCCCCCCCCCCCCCCTCCCCTCCTCATCTGTTCACAGGGACAGCGGGTGCGGGCACCCTGTTTATCGGGACTTCATCTGAGGCCTTTGAAAATAGTATCGGTGTCGGCCAGCGCGCGCAGTCCGCAGCCGTGGCTGACTACGGGAAACACAATGAAGGCTTGTCGCGTTTTTCAGGCATGCTGCCTGCGCCCTCTGGGGAGAGCGGGGAGGCGCCCAGTCCACCCGGTCTCCTGTCATCAATTGAATAATCGGGACCGAGTGTCCAACGCGTTACTTGGACCTGCTCGCCACCCCTTCCCACTCGGAACATGCCTGACTTTGTCTCGTACGCCAACGCCTTCTCCCATTCCGATTGGACAGGCACGCCTTTTGTCCCCGAGGTATGCTTAAGCGCGCCCAGCGCCCGCCGCCGGACTAATTAAACGATTGTTTTCTTCTGGCGGCATCGGCGAAACTCGGGCTCTCCTTTCCTCCCCCCGCGTCCCTTACTTCCCCGCATTCCATCCGCGCTCACAGGTGAAGCCTGCCTACCAGGCGCCATGGCGCGGAGCTTTGTCATTGGACGCTGCCCTGTGCGCGCGCGCTCTGCAGAAAGGACTAGAAGTTTGAGTCCACGCTCTCGTCTGTATATACAGCGCGAACAACTTCGAAGCTCCGTACTAATCGCGCAGTACGGCGCGTATGACAAATGAATCTCATTAGCAGGCGGCGAGCTCTCGCGAGATCGCGAAACAACGATACCAAAAGCTGACGGACACGCGTGTCTGGGACGGCGCGGGTGTAGGAGCGTGCCGTATGCAGATGACCGCGGCGCAGAACACACGCAGAACTCGAGTGTCGCATTGCTTACCTTGTGTGTTCTGCAGTAATAGGGGTCGGGGCGAATGTCGCGTTCGCATCGCTGGTTTGACGGGTCGGCCGAATTGCGAACTACCGAGTGTGTTGGATTACTTGACCACACGTGAATAAATGCACACATATACGCAAATATGTATCTGCATACCGCTCACGTATGCGATTTGCTTCGAGGAACGCAGTGGTCTTCACGGTACCGCTCGGAGTTTTTAATTCCATGTGATGTGCGAGTGACGCGGCGCCGATTTTGAAATACGCATGTCATATTTACGTGGAATGTGTACAATTAATCCTCACGTTGTACCCTCAATAAGCTGTTAATACGACAGTAAGAGCATAACATTTAAATAATATAAATATCTGTACATAATGCTGTAAACCCCTAGGGGTTTACTGCATTATGTAGCAGCGCTGCTACATCAGGACAGAAAACTGACTTCGTTATAAGGGGTGTTTTGTTAAAAGCGCAGACGACTCACTCTTCACGAAAGGCGGCGGGGACCGGTAAAAACTTCAAATACAGCGAAAATTAAACTAAAGCGATTTCGCTACATACTGGGGTTTACTGTATTTGTAAGCGCGTGTAGAACAAGCAAAGCGAAGAGCTCGAGTGTGCGGGTTATGTACGCTCCTCACACACCACCGTACTCTGCTTTGTCATTACTTTATAAACGCGCATTTTTTTGCTTGCAAGGCGAATTAAGCACTTCTGCCCCTGCGCTTCATTTTCTGTGCGTCTACCGATCCGAAGCAAGATGGAGAGACGAGCTAGTTGGTGAACATCCATGAGTGAAACTTAAGCGCAAACAGACACGGGGACGAGAGGTGTCGTTTCCCTTTCTCGTCCCTGTGTCTGTTTGCGCTTAAGTTTCACTCATGGCGTCTACCGATCGCAAGCCACAACCCCATATGCCGTTATGATACACGAAGGCGTCATGATCCCACCGAATGAGTGCATTGTGAGAACACGACTTGAGACAATCTCGAAGACACAATATAGCGTACGTATTTCTAGACATCCGCGCACACCGAATTGGCGTCATCAACCAACTAGCTTTAAATCGATAGCTCTGAGAGCATACCTGGCTTGTAGTTTCACAGACCTATTTTTACACGCACAAAATGGGTTCGAACCTCAGCTTCGGGTACCTGCATAGCGTGACTATACGACGGCGCGGCAGAGATTAGATTGGTAACGCTCTGGTGCTATACGCTTACGCGACTCTCCCCCGATGCATGCGTTGCCTTTCGCTCGCCACATGGTGCGGCGACATTTGTTCATTCAGAAGCACGACTGACTCGACCTAACGGGAAAACAAAACGGCCGAAAAAGCCCAGCCGGTCCGCCCATGCAAAAATGCTTTCCCACGAATCCATGCGGACTCCTTCTGTCAACCGACACGTGACCGCACCGGGATGCACGAGCGACCCTATAATGAAACATCTCTCTCATAGCACGACGGCTTTTGTTTTCGCGGGGCGTGGAGTATGCGGTGTTGAGGGCGGACTGTCAGGTGGGAAGCCGACATACCGTTTAAAATCGAGTTAGTATATATATGAGGGCCGTGTTTTGTTTGGTAGCAAAACGTGTGTGTGCTCGAGTCTATGTGCTGGCGAGAGAGAGAGAGAGAGAGAGAGAGAGAGAGAGAGAGAGAGAGAGAGAGAGAGAGAGAGAGAGAGAGAGAGAGAGAGAGAGAGAGAGAGAGAGAGAGTCTATTTAGGGGTTGAGAGTAAGCAACTATCGCAATTCTGTACCTTTCAAGGCCTTTTATACTAGCAAATGTATCTCGCGGTAGTTGGCATACATAGCAGCAGCTATTTGCTGTAAAGTTAAAATGAATGAAGTGCAGCCTTTATGCTAGCCTTTCCACAATTGAATTTACAATTATTACGGCGGTGCTTTTAATGGCTTATCGGCCGAAATCTTTCGTGCCCCTGTGGATAGGTTAAAGCCCCCCCTCCCCTCCGTAACTCTGTCACCCTTCCCAATATTAGTGGGGGAGAGGAATGAACCGTTCAGACCTCTATTGTTCCCACCATACTGCAATAAAGTTTATCCCTCCTCTTCCCACCAAGGAGAAAAAAAGGGGGAAACGGATGATCTTCACTGCTCTAACGTTGACCATCCAAGGTGGGTGGCATCCCTAATCCGGCCTTCAGCTGCTCATCTGGGCCGGATCACCAACCAGCTCGCGCTGGTTCGTGGAACCGAGGAAATTTTCAAAGAATTATTTGCTAGTGCGAGGCGGATCGGGTGCCACTGCTTTTTTTTATGATTTGTTCATTAAATTGTTGCGATCGTGCGATCTAATCGGTGTCAGCTTGGCTGGACTATCTGTGAGTTGATCAGACATCAGTGCGCGCATTTTTATAAAAGAGGAAACTACGCATCTAGCTCCGTAAATATTCCCCATTGCCCCTCGGTGTTTTCCCATAAATGCAGCACGCAGGAAAGAAAACGATGTTTCGAATCAAAAGGGGGGCGGGTGTACTTTTTTTTTTCTATGTATATGCGGCGATTTCGTTCCCGCGAACACCACACCACCTCTTCGATAAAGAGTCAGGCCGATTTCGCAAAAGTCGCGTCGGTCGTTCGCGCATGGCGGCGAAACGCAGCTGTCCGTGCCGTACCTTTCCTCCCATGAAGTTGTCGCCGCACATTTTTTCGTGGAAAAAAATTTCACGAGCCGCTAAAAAGAAAGCAAAAGGAAAGGAGGCAGTACTGCGTCGCTCGACGCGGGGGCCTATCAAGCTCGAAAGGAACAAGCGTATCTACAAGAGCTGCGTTCGCAGAGGAAGTGCTTGTTCATATACGGCACTGCGACAGCGCCGATGGGGCGGGAGAATAGAAGAGGAAAATAGCAGCGAGCGCGCAGCTAAGGGAAAGAAGATACAGAGAAAAGAAAGACGGATTAATGAGAGCGTCCTCCTGCTGCTGCTGCTGCTGCGGTCGAGGAACAGCGCGGCAAACATGTTTTTGACTTTCTGCTCCGGCGCGCACAGCTGACGTCTCCCGATCCGCGAAGAGCTCGACGAGCCTTGCAGGAGCGCGCCCACGCCGATAGCGAATACATGTCGCGCACATGTGCACGCCTCTACTTGCCCTCTCCTACACTGGGTTTTCTTTTGCGAAAGGAGGGACGGGGCTGACGTCACACGCGCATACCATCCTACAATTGCGAACTGCTCGCCTGAAGCCAAATTGTTGTTTTGGACGCTAGTCTTTCTTAGGCCACCTAAGCGCGAAACATTTTGGTCCGTCCGTCTGTCCCCCCGTCCGTCTGTCTGTCCCCCCGTCCGTCCGTCTTTCCGTCCGACCGGGCCGTCTTTCCGTCCGTCCGACCGTCTTTCTGTCCGTCCAACCGTCGGTCTGTCTTTCCGTCCGTGCGCCCGTCTGTCTGTCTGTCTGTCTGTCTGTAACTCGATTCAACCGCTTGGAAGCTTTTAGACACCTTGGGCACGGAGTAGAGATATGCAGGACCTCTCCAAACTAGCGGCATATGGCTCCGACATATCAATCAAAGCGGAGAGTTGGGCGAGTTGGTCGCTGCTGACTAATGAACTCATACTTCTAGCGAAATTTAGCACAGGACGAAGAAAGAAAAGACTGCCCAGCGCAAAGACGCAGCGCAAAGGATACATGAAGCGTATTTAAGGCGGAAAGTAAGTGCATAAGAGAGACGCGCAGTTATTTTAATTAAAAAACGCGTGTGCGATGGGTTTTTACGAGCAACAATAAAACGTGGCGCTATAAACGGCGTCGAAGAGAAGCGGGAGAAAAGTAAAAACTAAAACAAAACATGTCGGCTCGAGCTGCTCCAAGCACGATCGAAACAAAATGTAGGCCCTAACAGATGGCTCGCGGGTACTGCCAACGCGGGAAACTTAAATTCGGCAAACGTCCCCTGTATTCATCATAGCAGGAGCGAGAGAGTATGAGAACAGCGTGAGGGGTGATTGGGGGATAGAGGGCGAAAATGTTACGAGGCAAGCACAACACTGTCGCCATTAAACGACGTTTCCAGCGAAGCAAACAATTTTATTTTTCTCAAGGGCTGGCAGAACACGAGGAAGGAGATAACGGCAATAAGGAAATAGCAAAGAAAGTGCAACTTATTAAAAAAAAAATCATGCACCCCTCCGTTTAAAGACGGCGATGGTTGAGCGGGAACCTGTCTCGTGATGGATTCTTTGGTTGGCTAATCCCATACTAAGAGTACGCACTACTCTGGCCTAACGTTTGAGTTGGGGGTGTATACGGCGACAATCCGTACCTGCTGCTTGGCGTTCAGTGAGCAATTTTTTGAGTGGGTTCTGGGGAATTGTTAAATGCCAACATGTGACGTTAGGCCTAACGTCTTCTGGCTAACATGAACAGCCTTACGGCACGAAGAGCAGCGCCATTCTTCTCGTGACGTATTCTTTGGTTGTCGTCTGAGTTTTCCAAACTGCTTCGACAATGTCGAAATGGAGCAATCAAAGGCAATAAAAAAAAAATGGAGCAATCAGATAGACGCCGGCTTCGTAGCGCGAGGGAGCCAGGTTCGATTCCAGCCACGGGAAGCCATTTTTTTTTTCCCCACTTCACCCACGACCATTCATCATCATCGCAGGGCGTATTGACCTCCCGCGGCCGTACTTCGGCCGCACACGGGTGGCTTTCGAATGGCCGGAGCCCTACGGCGGGACTCTGGCCGTATGAACGTAAGCCGGTCGACCGGCCGACTGAGACTGGCCGTTGGATAGCCTTGGGAGTACGGCCGTGTACGGCCAAAAGGCCCACATTTGGACGCGGGCCGTACACGACTGCCGGAAAAAGGCCGGATGGAAAATCACTGGCCGAAGTACAGCGGCTTCAGTTAGGCCGAACGGTCCTAGTGCTGCCTGAGACAACGGCATCATTGAGGACACTAAAGCTTCGCTTTAAAAGCGGATTGCCAGCTGTGCCGCACACACAGCTTTTTTTCTATGTGCTATCATGAAGTATACTGGGCTGCTGGGTGTTTGACCTCCTGTTCGCGTTATAATCTATCGTATATATATACTTCAAATACCTATAAACAACTCTCCAATCAAACACGCCGCCATTTTTCTCATTGCGTGATCTGTTTCTACAACTACGTTGTTGGCTCATTCGATACCTGTCATAATAAGTGCGCGTGCATGTCACCATGCCAAGGTAGCTGCGCCCGTCTACAACGGCCTTACACGAAATTAGCCGGAACCAAGCTTCCACATTTCGAACAAATGCTTCGGAAAAAAAAAGTCACTAGTAATTACTTATCTCCCTCTTTGAAACGCATGAGCTAACGATTTTTTATGCCTTCCTTATGCAGACGATTTTGATTTTCCTTTATGGGGCCATGAAGACAAAATAAAGCTTTGTTTAATTCGAAAGAACGAGCTCCTGGTAACTTGGTCAGTTTCATTCCAACCACGAAAGACGTTTTTTAACAACAAGAAATAAACGGAGGAATTATTTAGAAACTTTCGAATTTCGCGCTACAGTGACGCGTTATAGGAAGGAGTGACGTCATAGAACCAGCACTAAACATTTATCAGTGTGTTAATCTCATGTTAGCATTTTAGAGATGCGATCAAACGGAACTAGAGGCGCCACTTTAATCGACCCCAGATGTCTCTTAGCGGTGGTTTCGGTCGGCGACCTCCAATCGCATAAACAAGTTTCTGTGACGTCATAGAAAAGTCGCCGGACATTGACCGGGGAGTCGCCACTGCATCTCATGTTTTTTTTTTAATAACTTCAGTATTTTTTTGAAGTTTGCGACAAAATTGGTAACATTGTTATTGGGACAAAACAGTGTTTTTAACGAACTAAACTTGTATTTTGTCTTCATGGCCGCTTTAAGGAAGCATTTGTGAGTGAAGTCGCCGATCAAGGGCCGGCAAAAGGTCAGGGGCTTTGTCCGTTGTTATCAGCACCTACATATCCATACCCTGTTGACCACCTACCTCAGTACTGCGGATAATGGAAGGCCCAAATTAAGATATTGTCAGGCGAACATAAGCTGGAACGCCGGCGGCCAACTGCAGCAACGGGAGATACCGAGTGTAGAGGATAATGCGCTATAGTATATCTTATCGACTTCTTTTGGCGTGACAAAGTCGCCTGTGACCCCTTTGAGACGGAAGGCGTGACTTTCTGATACCGGTTATTTACCGTAAGGTTTGAACAACCGCGTATGTACTGCCATGTACTTCCCCGCGCGCTATGACATGTGGGCAGTCCCGTGACGCGGCCTTAGGTTTCTGTGTGCCCTTTTTAGATGCAGAGCATCTGATTCACTCGCCTTGTCCCTCCTGCGTCGTCGTCGTCGGCGTTGTCCGCCCCTCCCCGCACCGCGCCAGCTGCGCTCTCCGCCGCTCACCCCCTCTCCTCTCCGATAGCGAACACTCTCTCGCGAGGGGCATTGGATTGGATTCGATTCAATTGGCTTAGATTGGATTGGATTGGATTGGCTTGGATTTGATTGGATTTGGATTGGATTAAAGTGGATTGTGTTGGATTGTGTTGCGTCATAGCCGCGGCACGTTGCGTCATAGCCGCGGCAGACGCGCTGGGGCCGGCGCATGTGCAGTACTCTCTCTTCCGCGGTTTCCTCTCCTTCGGGCGCACTGCGCATATAACCGGTGTGCCGTTCTCCGGCGAAGCAATATCCACGCTTGGCTCAAACACCTAGAGTCCACGCCGCTTTACAAGTACGCCAACGTCGTCATCGACTGGGACCGGCTTACGCAGTCCCCTCAACGTTATGCGCGCTATAAAACGCGGTCCCTTCGCCGCTCCGCCTATGCGTCGCATCTACACAGGGGTTCCCGCGAGGGGAGGTGGGAGTTTTTTAAAACTGCCTCTAAGCACATCGAGCCCCAACCCCGCTTCATAGTACACTTCAAATTAATACGGTAAACATTCGTCGTAACGATTCCTAGGGTCGGGCAACTGGCCTCGTTGTAAGCAATGCTTCGTTAAAAGCGGATACCACGCCCTGCAGCGGGGTCTATAAAATACTTCGAATAAAGCGGTATTTCGAATAAAGCGATTTTGCTACAACCAACGTTTTCTGTGTATCACGAGCTTTGCTAGCTTTCTGTCGGCCAACAGGTTGCGCACTGAGCTCATATTCTGAAGACCCGGATTGGATTGGATTGCACTGGAATAAATATGAACTCAAATGTGTTTTTATTTAATCTTTACAGCGGCACCCATTTATGTACCGGACTAGAGCCACAACAAGGACGGCAGTTTTTCGCACAATGGGGCGCTTAAGGCGGTCATGAAGACAAAATACAAGTTTTCTTCGTTGAAACGACTGCTTTGTACCCACAGCAACGATACCAATTTTATCGCAAATTTCAAAGAAACAATGGAGGTATAGAGATTGGGGCTTCCCCAGCCGCTTTCCAGCGATTCTTCTACGACCTCAAGGAATCTTTTTTGTGTGATTGGCAACCGCCGCCCTAAGCCACCTTTGATCGATTGATTGCTTGATTGATTGATTGATTGATTGATTGATTGATTGATTGATTGTAGTGTTTGACGCACCGACGCAACGCAGACGATGAGGCGCGCCGTAGTGGAGGGCTCTGGATTGATTGACTCCCCCTCCCCCCCCACTTGTTAAAAAACATTACTGGGAGGTTGTAGTGGGCCCTATAGTTCCGTTTGATCGTATCAGTTGTTTGGTAACGTGCAGTTAACGCACTGATAACTATGTTTTCAGTGGTGCCCTACAATACGTACGTCACTCCTGTACGCAACTTTGGCGCGAAGTTTAAAAGTTTTTCAAAACTTCTTGCGCTTTTTTGGGGGGGTTGTTAAATAACGCCTTTCGTATCTGGACTGAAGCTCAACGAGTTACCAAATGCTTGGTAGTTCAAACTAAAGAAAGCTGTAATTTTGTCTTCACGGCCTGTTTAAGCGTTTCGCCCTCAATAAAATATCGGATATGGAATAGCGTACGCAGTCGAACCTCGTTATAAGGAAGTAGTATAGGGGCAGTAAATTAGTTCGTTATATCCGATATTCGTTGTAGCCGTAGAGGCACAAATCGCCTTCCAAAAATCGGCTATCTGGCTCGTGCAAAAACGTAATCGTTACCTTTCTCCTCGTGGCATTTCAAACTAAATGGACCGAAACATGGCAACATCGGAAGTTACAGCAGGACAACGTTCCTTTGACAAGATGCTTGCTTTCTTATTTGTTTGAAAAAAAGATGTGATCCTCGTCTCGCGGCTTTTCACAGCACTGAAGGATGAAGTTTCCCACAATGTCCGAGCCCAAAAGGGCCTTCTCTACTTTTGTATATAGTTTTACAAACTGGTGTCGTCTAATTTCTTTATTTTGTTGTTAGGCTATTTCGAGTTTCGAGCCTCGCGCGAACCAAATATTTCTTCGTTATAGCCGATATCGCGAGGCTCTCGCGGTTTCGGTTTCGTTATAAAAAGAGTAAGTGTCACTGAAATGAACCGTGACCAACCAGAGCTCGTATTTAGTTTAGTTCGATATGGCCGATAATTCGCTATATCAGTGTTCGTTATAACGAGCTTCGACTGTAATTCATTTCGTATTTTGTTCGTTCTAACAGGTACCATTAGAGCTCCCTTACCGCACCTGACCCACGCTAGGTCACGGGTGGCGCATACGCGTTCAACTTGCACATGCAGTCGAAGTCGCGGCGCCTGCACGGCCCGCAGGGTTGGTGCCGCGAGCGGCGTGGAGCGGTTGGCGCTGTCGCGGCTGCCTGGTGCGCTCATGCGTGCAGCTCGGTCGCCGGCCTTACACCGCGCGCGGTGAAACTGCGCAAAACGATTTCACACGCGTTGCTGCGCGACCCGCCTCCACGAGCGCATGCGATGACCCTTTTGTGCAGTTCATTACACGCTCGGGTCGCCTCAATACAGACTCACTGTGCGATTAGTTCTATTCCCGGTCGCTTGCGCGGCGAATCCACGCACCTATAAGCGCTCATCTGCTTCGAGCGCAAAAAGGGTGTGATAATCCGGTTCCCCTGCACTGCCTGCAGTAGTGCTTCGCGGGAAGCGTTTCCCTGCGGGGCACGTATAATGTTTGATCACCATTTAAAATTAGAATAGGCGCTTCAAGTGAAGAATTTACACGTAGCCTTAAGGTGTGCCGTATACAGTTGATTGCTACGGATTATCTCAGACCACCTGAGCGCCCTTAACGTATGTCTCTCCACACAGGGGGCGGGGGAAGGGGGGAAGTGATCGTAGGCCTTAATGTATTTGACGTATATTAAAAGGAGATCACTGCCTATTGAGCTATACAAAATGAGCTACCGCGGAGGCTGAATTCCCCTCTATTTTCTTGCGTACTTACGTGTAACTGTTTCGTGCGTGCAGGGGTGGTGGCCAGTGGCTCTCGGGTAACTTCGGGGTGCAAGGGACATTATGTTTACCTTCCAGGCACTGACCAGAGCGTTTATGCCGTGTCAGGAGCAGTCCGCGGGCAATAAACCGACGTATATGCGACCCGTGGCACCAAGGCTGTCAGAACCAAGGCCCCAGGTAATGAAAACCGGGAATGAGGGGATCGTTGAATGAACGCTGTAAGGGACGCCAACATCAAGAACGCCAATGAGGCCTAACGGGAAGCAGTGTGCCTCTTTCTTCTTTGTGTTTGTGCGTGCGTGCGTGCGTGCGTGTGTGTGTGTGTGTGTGTGTGCGTGCGTGTGTGTGTGTGTGTGTGTGTGTGTGTGTGTGTGTGTGTGTGTGTGTGTGTGTGTGTGTGTGTGTGTGTGTGTGTGTGTGTGTGTGTGTGTGTGTGTGTGTGTGTGTGTGTGTGAAAATTGGAATTTTGTAATGGTATGAAACAAAAAAAAAACTGAGAAATTTGCGCCCCTAGCGGGACCCGAACTCACAACCTTCGGACACCTCACCCACCCTCTCCCTGTTCCCACATCCACACACACACAACACACACAACGGCGGGGTTTTTTTACACGGCTACGAAGGGCGTTTTGGCTATCTTGAACCCCTGTAGGGATGATAGGGTCGACGCCAGCAAAGAATCGAACTCATAACCTTGCTTGCTTCACCCAGGGGCGCACGAGCAGTGGGCGAGCAAGTACACAGCTTTCTCTCGCCTCAGAAATAAACCTGACGCCGCTCCATCCTTCGGAGGCAATGACCCCAAGGTCACCTCTCTATGCAATGAATTCAATTGAGATACGTTTACTGTTATTGCCCGCCGTTATTCTTGAGTTCGTTGCCGCGTCGCTTCTCCCGCACGAGGATGAAGAAGTGGCTCAAAACTTGGACACGCCGACGCTTTGGAACACATGTGCGACGGCCTCAGTGTGAGGCCGGATGGGGCGCAGTAATTTTGCCATTGGTACGTGCCAGGAAATAAAGGCAGTGCGAGGCACTACGTTCAAGATCCCGTGCCCTCATATAAACGCAGAGTTTTCACAGACATTTTGTGGCCCTTTCTAGGTTACAGAAGTTTAGCTTTGCGGTTAGTCTAACTCGCCTTGGCCAAACGCCCTGCGTTGCTTGCAAGGCTGCTTTCGCCCATTTATTGCGGAGGTGACAGCTTCCTTTGCCGGCATCATATACACAGGTATCGAGATGTAGTTATAATAGCTTGCACACAGACGGCCCACAATGTGGGCAGCCATGTCAGAAAGTCGAAGTGGGTAAGTCGACTACGGGAGAAGCGTGTGTAAAATATGCTGTTGGGCTAGTTGGTTCATTGCTTAAGGAAAAACGAGCGCTACAAACCAGGACAGAAAAGGCGAAGAACGACGAGACAGATGCGCTCTGTCTCGTCGTTCTTCGCCTTTTCTGTCCTCGTTTGTAGCGCTCGTTTTTCTGTAAGAAGTGTGCGTGTGTTTGTTGTGTATGAGTGAGTGAGTGAGTGAGTGAGTGAGTGAGTGAGTGAGTGAGTGAGTGAGTGAGTGAGTGAGTGAGTGAGTGAGTGAGTGAGTGAGTGAGTGAGTGAGTGAGTGAGTGAGTGAGTGAGTGAGTGAGTGAGTGAGTGAGTGAGTGAGTGAGCGAGCAATGGTGACGAGGCTAACCCAGCCTTGCAAACTGTGACGGAAATTGCTCCGCCCGAGCAGTACCTTTTCATAACTACTCGTGGCAAATGACCGATTATCACGAAGGTTTGTGTCCGGCATAAACTGGGGGGCTAGGCGGAAGATGCTCTTCCGATGAAACCAGTGTGCGTTCTGGTATGCGCGACGTTTTCCAAATAGACATACGAGGCGAAGTTTGAAAACTTTAAAGTATCTCCAAACAAAGCTTACCGCTTCATGCCATGATCTCTGCAGTCCATGATAAATTGTCACCCGGTGCACCCCACGTTGACAACAGTGATGATACTCCACGGCTTATCTTAAGACCCACCCCTGTCTCCCAAGTCCCTTTACCAACGGTATACTCATAAAATTTCTGAGAACCAAAATATTTATCTGTATATTGAGCTTCTACACAACGAATACGAAACAATAAGTATAAAAAAGAGGTCAATTCGTTCTTTACACGTGGCGTCCGAAACAGCCCATAAAAAAGCGCTCCGGATTAGCCCAGTTCTCTGAACTAGAAGTCTTTAACGCGCGCAAACCTTCGTGTCGGGAAGGTATCAGACACTACCACCATGGCCTCCAACATTGTTCTTTCAGCCTCCAATATTTTCACAGAAAGCCCATTCTGAAGATAAGTGGCAGTATCCGGACATTTACTTTTCGGGGGAAGAGGTATGGCCAGTTTTTCAAAGTAAAATTACCGCCACGATAAGTGCTTAATTTAATTACTAAGCAAGGTACAGAGCAGAAAGTTGTTCATTACATTACCCATTACTGCAAGAACTTATGCTAAATTGCTGCAGTTTCTTCGAGTAATTTCGTTGCCGCCATGCATGCTCCCGACGGGCGGTTCAAGGATACCTCTCACGCTTTGACGAAAATAGCTCTGAAATAGTTGCCGTTTTAATATTCAACATAAATGCGCTTCGAACATGAGTACTTGTCCCAACTTTAATTAAGCAGCACTGACGTAAAAGAATAATAACAATGTGTAGTGCTGCATGCTATAGGAATGGCGGCGCTTGCAACATATATAACATGAGACATGCTGACTTAAAGCCCGTTCCACATGGTGCGAATTTCCGTGCGAATTCCCAGCTTCGGCGCCGCTCATGCGGCGAGACGACATATTTTTGTAGCTTCGGCAGCAACGAAAATAGATCAGTTTGCCGCACGACCGGTGCCGTAGCTGCGAATTCGTGGGGAAATTCGCATAATGTGGAACGGGCTCAAGGCAAGCGCAAGGCATATATGATGCTTGCGCCAGACTGCCTACCCCAATCCGCGTTAAAAAAAAAAAAAAAAACAACAAAAAAAAAACACGAAAACTAATACACATGTATGACACGCGGTGGAGTACGACTAACTGTTCAACGGGAATGTTTCGGACCAAACAAAGAAAAAAAAAACACGAGTATAAACTCTTGCAGGTAGGGTTAGCTACGCAAATTCCCCTTCAAGGTGAGGCTAACAAACGCAGCCTCTCTATTCGCCCAGGAAAGACGAGTCAAATTCTCGGTTTCACCCAAATATGGTATCACCAAAAATGAACGCTGGAGTCAGCCACTTACATTGACGTTGTACGGATATTAGCAGCCGGAGCTTCACGGTAACGGAAGAAGTAGTACGCCCCCACGATCAACACCGAGGAGGAATCCGTGCTGCTAGCTGGCGAAGAGATGGAAGGCGTCCGACGCGTGTCCTGAGATTCACAAGCCGAGATTGAGGCCGGCCTCGGAAGGCAGCCGCATATAAACGCCTTCCGACACAAAGGCAGAGGAGAGCCGTCTCCCACCCTCTGAACCCTCGCCTAAAGACGTGGTTGAGAGAGTAGGCGACCAAAGACGGACCTCGCGCATTGGCGATCGCGTTTCTCTGAACGAAGCGGCCGACCGTAATTGACGGAAGGTGCGTACCCACTCTTTCCACCTCTCCCCCCTCCTTCAGTCAACGGCGCGGTGTAGGGACGCGCTCTCGTTATTACCGATCCTTGGCTCGCGAATGAGACCGCGATAAGCTCGTTCCCAGGGCGATAAGGCTCACGTAAGCGGCGTCCGCCGCTGCTGCGAGCCAACCAGCCACGGCGGCGACCATGACGATGGTGCCTGGTGGCGTCGCCCCGGTGTTTACTCACGTACACATTCCGCCAGAGCCCCGCGGGAGTTCTCTGTCCGCTTTCAGTGCAGATAGGCCGCAATACCAGCATGCAGCACTGCTGGCTGGTCACACGTCCCAAGACGGCGACTACATCTAGCGATTGTACAGAAATACTGGTAGTTCTATCGATACGCGATTATCCACTGATAGCACTATCGGTAATAAACTGTCGGTAGTTTTAGACAAAACTATCGGTAGCACTGATAATTTATTAATGGATAATGTTCCCGCTGTACTCAGGTACAACTTAAGAACGGCGACGGCAGTTGCCGCTGTGCCTCATCACCGCAGCCGGGTGTTATTCCGCGCGGCGCAAGTAGTGCGTTACTGGGAATATTTTGAACATTGCACAAGCCGTTCTCGCGATTTTTTGGACCTAATATGCTTACAAACTACTGCAGCTACACGACAAACAAACAATGTGAAAAAAGGCAGACTATATTACGCATTCATAGCGTCTCCTTTCAAAACGCGCACGCCCGTTGACATCCGGATCCATCGCTTGGGCGGAGTGATAGCAACATGAGCTGTTGCCGTTCCCGACTTGTTCTCGAGTATAGTCTCGCTTATGCATTTAGTCGTCATGCTCCAGAGGAGGGAGATTTTGTATCAGAATGGGATGTACGTCTGGATCGAAAGTTTTCTGTGCGTACGTATACAGGTGCCCCAAAAAGTAACGGCTGACAGCATAAATAGGGTATGCGGGGCCCGATTTTGGTTTAGTATGGCTTTCTGTAAAAGTCATTTAGAGGTTGCCGGCTATCGGCACCTGGTGGAGAAATCTTCCTAAAATCTTCGACCGTGCTCCGTTTACTTTTTGGGGCACCTGTACGTCATTGCGCATCGTCATCGCCATCACCTCCTCTGCTTCCTCATTACACTGAAGATGTGGCGTGGTGAGCGAGGTCGAGACCTCGCAGTGACAGCGATTCCACTGCACGCAACTCTGGGGAAGGAGATTCCGAATTGCGTGTTCTCAGTACCGATTCCCTCCAAAAATGTATTGACCTTGGCGTTCTCGTTTGATTTGCATTGCGTCTATATTATTCCAACTTATCAGTTTGTATCGCCGGTTATATTTAATCTATACCCTTTTAACGGGAGACTAGTGCATAATAATGTCATCAAATAGCATCAAATAGCAGCCCATCTCGACCTGACGTCCCATTGTGAATAGCTTGCCAAGCTGCCTTTTGGACCATTTGCACATGCGATATAGCGCTGATAAAAGCCGCGCGAAAAAGATCAACCGATATCTGTTTTCAAAGCACTGGCAACAGAAGCTAACACACGTTCGAACAAAATTTAGCAATTAGGAATTTCCTGGAAGAAACGGCGCTAAACAGCGCCGAACTACACACGATATGTTAGGCCAACATCGACAACACTGTATCTATATGATAATGAGAAGGCTGTCCTGCCTCGAGGGCAAGGTGCCGTATCGCGATTTAGTACATACTCTGACCATAATTATACCTCGCCAGTGGATACAAATAATATAGCTCCCACCACGTTTTTTTTTTTCAACATATACCTAAACCGACACAAAATTCATTTATTTGGGGACCAAGAAAAAAAAATACATGCAGAAAAATGAAAAAAAAAAGTCTTAAACTGTACCTACAGCTACAGCCGTATATACTCGTCACAAGGTCATCAAGTGTAATTAGCATTCTTGCTGCTGAACCGAAGGGCGCGGGTTCGATTTCCGGCAACGGCGGCTACATCTCTGATGGAGGTCAAAATCGGAAACGCTCGTGTGTGCCGAGATTTCGGCGCAAGTTAAGGATCCCCGTGGAGGTGGTCGAAATCGAACCAGAGTTCTCTGCTTCGACGCACCTAAGAGCGCAGGTGTATATTGAACAATAAACAGAACAACGAACTTTATTGGCATCACGTACAGAATATACGATGCCGGAGGCCTGCAGAAAAAAAAGCCATCTTAGGGACAGCTTGACGGAGATGCGGGCTCCGGTTTTGGCACCAGCGTACAACAGTGTTTCACAGTACATAAAAAATAATAAGCCGCGTAGAAATATGGTGTCCCTTGCGCCATTCAAAGAACTAAAAAAAAAAAAAAAACATTGACACGTAGAACCCCGAATTTCAAATAATTATTACTGACTGATCGTCAAAACCCGAATGTATACGGTATACACATGGCTGCAATTTAGCGGCTACTTCATTGTACACGGTCACGAGAAGGAGCCGTGGAAGTGAGGATAAATTGCAGGGTGTATACGTTCTGCGCAAGTGAAAGTAAGCGAAGAACCACAGAAAATGAGCAACCAATTTTGACTTACTGTCGTTATACGCAACGGATTTCCCTTTCAGACTTCATCAAAAGAAAAAAAAAGAAAAAAAAAGTATCAGCCAGCTAGGCCTCGTGTACCTCTTGATAACGAACAGATCAAAGCAGAGAAGGAAGCCCCGGAACATTTATCAGAAAGATGCATTGTCTACGCGGATTAGCCGTGAGATAAGCCATAGGATCGTTCTATACGTATGACGACACGAGTTCGAAGTGGAGATGGTGGCAAAAAACTAAAACGCCCGCATGACGAGATTTCGGTGCACGTTGCGGAAACCCAAATGGTCAAAATTAACCCGGAGCCCTCACTAAGGCGCGCCTCGAAGTCCAGGCGTAGCTTCGGCGCGTAAAACCCCCAAATTTTCAAATTCTGGTTCGAAAAAGAAGGCCAATATCTGGAAGCAGCGTTTCCGCAGTTTCAATCGCTCGACAACAGCGACAGCAGCGCCGGGAGGAACTTGAGTGATTCCTTTGTATACGTTCTTGCGCCGTCTGGACGCTGCCGTTTTGCTTGATCGTCAATTTATACAAAGCGGCGAAGATTGGAAGGCTTCCGGTCTTGTTTGCCTGTTTCATAGCAGATGGACGGGATGTTGACCAATACATTGATATACTGTATGTAAAGTCATAAAAACAGCGCACGGACGGGACCAAGGAGAGAGTACAAAGTAAAAAGCTGCCAAAAAGAAACACGTAATTTGTAGGATGCCCTCATCGCCGCGGTGGCTTAGTGACAGTGCCATCTTGCAGTTGAACCCAAGGATGCGCGTTCGATGTTGAGCAAACGGGGCGGCCGTTTGTCTGACGGAGGCGAAAAACGAAAACGACAGAGCAGCGAGATTACGGCGCAAGTTACAGATCCACAGGTGGCCATACTGATTCGTACCTCGCGACTATACGGCGCGACTATATAGCCGAACTGTACCTCAGGCGCATAAAACTCCCAAAGCTTGAATTTTTAGGGGCGAAGCTCCTAAAGCCATGGGTCTGTCCATCCCTTGTGTCTCGTGGTACGTGACCGCCGCATGCTTTCGGAGATGTCGCAAAGTGGGCCGCGTGGCACGCGCAAGAACCGGCTGCAACCGGCAGCGCAAACTCGGCACCGGGAGCGCGAGCTTGTCTGTGTTCGCCAACGGAGGCGCGAGCGCACGTGCACTGCGAGGGGGAGATCACGCAAGAGATCACGCCACGAACGCAGGCAGTCGTTCTCGGAGATCGAACGAGACGCAAGGACCTTTGCTCGTTTCCTCTCGTCTTGTTCGGGCACAAGTTCGCCCTAAATAAAAGTTCTTTCTTCAAATACGCACTCAGATGTATCCATATGAACCCTACCACGATCCGAGGAACGTGTATAGACTTAGTGTTTGCAAACTTCCCATTGCAGCCAGTACAAGAACCTCTCTCGCTTCATTTCACAGATCATAAAGCCGTCGTAATGAAGGGACCTCGCAATCCAGTCATGACAACGACGAAATGAAAAGAACAAACGAAGAAACGAAACAACAAAGGAACAAGAACAAAATAAAAGAACAAAATAAAAGTTGATTTGTACAATGTACGCACACAGCCTTACGTCTTTCTTAATGATCTAATGGGCGAACTTTCACGGGAGAGTTACGGTTACCGATGATCTCCCCCTCTCGAGCTTCGCCCCACTTATCATCATTCATTCCGTGGATATGGCGTGATTTTTTTTTCTATAGATACGCGCAAGTTCAGCGGAGAACGACAATAGCTCGTTGTGCAAGACAGATGCGTCAACAATGGGGAATTTCGTGGCGTCCATGAGCTGTTTTCACAAGTTTGAAATCACGCGCCAACCGGGCAAAATTTCCCCACTGGCCGAAATTCTGAACGTGAAGAATGCCTTGTCAACGCCTGTTAGGTAACAGAAAGCCTGCTGGCAGACCAATCTGCCGGAGCCTTCAACTGTGATAATTTTTGAAGCCAGACTTGTAAACGCCAGAAAACGTTCCCGCGTGGACGCCTAAACTGGCCGAGCTACAGCCCATCCAATCTTATCCGACCTCACGTAGCGGATCAGGCGGCGTGTGGCTTTCTTATCACGGTGCTGTTGGTCTGTCCAGGCGGCTGAGCAGCAAACGCGCCCTTCAGCGCCTCTTCACTGCAATACTTCTACATTGTTGGATAAAACTAGTAACCAATGCAGTCAATTTTGTCGTAAGCCTAGGTGTGCAAACTACGCTTAAACGTCACGACACTTGATTGAAAACGTGATGTACGGTGCTCCTAACGTAATCCACGAAACAGACTTCAGTACATAAATTGGCGTGGCCGGCTAAGCTGTCGCGATTGTCTCTTCGTGGTGCCTTGCGGTTTTCTTCTACTGACGCCCCCAGAAGTTACACGAACGTTGCACTAAGTATGTGTTCGACACTACCGCTGAGGCGATAACACGGTGAATATACAGTTAAGTGACTCATGCACTGGGTAAGGCGCTCCTAACTTCTATCGAGTGTCGGTTATCGCACTCAGTTGTGTCCAAATGCATATTCCACATGAATACCCGAGCCACCGAGCATCACAATGTTCATTCTTATATTTAATTACTAGATGACAACCGCAATAAGCAAGGAAGGAAGGAAGGACAAGACAGTAAAGGCAGGGAGGTTAACCAGAGCCCAGTCGGCTACCCTACAAACGGGAAACGAGAAAGAGGTGATTGCAAAAACAACAAGCTTGAACATGATCTCACAGCGCTGCGCCCTCTTCAAGCAGATGTAGCTGATTCCCTCGACGTTACGAACTTATCTTTTTACCGGGGCGCACCTCGCCGTTTCCGGCGTTATTAACTGAGTACAGGTAAGTCAGCTGACCCTTCGATAAATGCAAAAAAAGAAGAGAGAAAGAAAATGGCAGCCGCAAGATTGCGAAGGACGCCTGAAGGCTGCTCAGGGGGGGGGGGGGGGGGGGGAGATGAAATCAGCGCGAACAATAAGGGTGCACAGTTAAAGACGGCGTCGATAAGCAATCCGCCGAGGGAAACCAGAGGTAATCAGCCGCCCTGAGGTCCGCGGTCCGAACAGCCGTATTCCTTTGTTCTCGCCCGCACTGCTTCTGTACCGGCCTTCTCCAAATAACGGCTGACGTCTGCCTCCCGCATTCTTTCGACCGTCGGCAGGCGTGTGCAAGGGACGGTCTCGGTTATACCTTATCCTCAGCCATGGCACGACGAGTCAGCAGCGATAAGCAGTGCTCAATTGATATTGCGGCTCTTCTTCAGACCCAATTATGGGCTTCTTTTTTCGAGGTTGTCGCAATTAAAAGGAAAGTCACATGCTCGCGAGGCTTGCGGAGACGAACGCTCGAACTGCCCGAGAATTTGGAGCACATACCACGCAGAGGCTGACATGGGAGAAAACATTGCTGAAGAATAGCGTGTACTATATTACATTATCATCACCACACTAAATCAATCAAAGATTTGTCAACAGGCCCCCCGGAAACAGCTGCTATACCTGTCTCACGAAAAATGAAGGGACTGAAATCAATCAATCAATCAATCAATCAATCAATCAATCAATCAATCAATCAATCAATCAATCAATCAATCAATCAATCAATCAATCAATCAATCAATCAATCAATCAACATCGAAGTGCGCTGAGTGTTACAACGAAAAAAAGTGACAACGAGTTTGCAACGCTTCGAACGCAATTCAAAATAATGGAGTGCCAACTCTATAGAAATGACAATAATAATAGCGATGAGGATCGTGATAATATTTTGATAGTGACGGTGATGATATCACCGTCATATTACAACTGTCAGCACCGTTCGTTCTCGCACGCCTTTTGCGGATGGTGAAAGGTATACGAGTAGCGCGGAGAACAGCGCTAGGACACCATATACGGCGACACGAGCGCGAAATTCAAATGTTGGCATTGCTTCGCTCCACTACGTCGTTCAACCGTAAACGGAGTTCAACGGCCGCTGCGTTGCTCGGTAATCCGGGAAATTAACAAACGCTCTGCAAATAATAACAAGCCCTCGCATACTTAATTAACGCTCCCCTACGCATTATGAAAGCAAAAGCATTTAGAATGGCAGTAACTTCCGTGTATAAACTCAGTGTATACATGCGGTTGAAGCACCTCAGCTCTAAACTGATAACAAATTACGCACGCGGAAGTGACGCAATAGAGAAAGAAATCACTGCGCATTGAACTACACAGCTGCGCACATGCTGCGCATGAAAGTCAAATGTCGAAGCTAGAAATCAGCCGGTGCACGTGACATTCGGCCAAGGGGAGCGATAAGGGCTTATTGCTTCCCATGCGACGACGCATACGCAGCACTGGCACTCCGCAGTGTTTGCATACAAGCCTGACCCTGCTCTCAGTTTCGCTCTGACCTCGCGAATTAAAAGGTTCCGCTTTCCCTATGCAACGACACAACGCGATTGCGAGCTTTTTTTCCGCCGATAAGCGATGTTTAGAACCGATAACTCCCCCGCGGGATCCAGAAATACACTGTTTCTCGTTTCTTTTTCTCTTATTATTTTCAGTGTTCAGGCGCTTCACACGCAAAGCGGCCGGACGCAGGCGGCACGTACGTACCTTATCTTGTAAGTTCGTGTTTTTTTTTTTTTGACAGGATGACTTACAAGAATAAACAAACAGAAACAAGCCGAATTGAAACGAAAAAAAAAAAAGGTTTGTAAACAAGCGCCTGAATGTGAACATCCGCTTTGTTTGTTTACTCGTTTTTTGCCTCCAAAGCCGTTCAATAAGCGGGCATTGACCGAGTCTGTCGTTTTTGAAACAGGTTTATTCTGACAATACGCTGCAATAGCCTCACGTTTGGTGGTTTTCTCGTTTAAAAGCGAGAACTGCAGCGCCAAAATACGCGCTTTGCATCGCGAGGGGGATGAAGAAATAAGAATTGAGTGACAGTGACCTCCGCTCAAATGATTGGACAGCGAGGATATTAGAATACCGATGGAAATAGTACTGCAGATGGAGTGACAAGTATTGTCATATCGCGATTCACTTTGAATTGCGATATGACAATACTTAGTTTGCCAGCGTATTGGCCTGGAGATGTCCAAAGTGGTATTTGCTTCTAATTTGCGACTTAGGTAATTCTGAGTTAATTGGTTTTTAAACTTGGAATGACTGGAACGACTACCCTAGAAGACAAACATGTGGATGTCCGCTTTACGGTGGCGCTGCCGAACCCGATAATGCAGCTGGAATGGCTTAGGAATGTTGGATTCCTGTCATCATTGCGTGATCAATATACAGGGAATGCCGGCGAAATTTCGCGCCGTCGATCCGAGGACAGAGCGAGAGAAAAAAAGATAACGAGAGCGCGTGCGGAGAACGGTGACGTCAGCTGAGACGGAATCGGCATTGGTTGCGGTGGCGCTACGTTCGCTTCCGGATTCCCGACACACCCCGTCACCGCCCGTTGTTTTCGCGTTGGAAAATGGAGTGTGAGGCGAGTGCAGCGCCGACTATAGGCGGCGAAATACGATAGAACAGGAATGACGGCGAAGAAATGCCGATGTTGGTGAACAACGAAAGAAGCGACAGGCAACCAACTCAAGCAAACGAACGTGACCACTAAGACGGTTGCAATGCAGAGAAAGGTTGGCGCCAAGTGCGAGGGGCGTGTGAGAAACGCCGCGTTGTGGATTTTTAACGCCGCAACAAGACGTGCGCCTCGAGCCGGGTCTCAAGTTCACGAGAGAAAAGGGGATGAGATGCTTACGCGTACCTAAAGATCCTTCAATGTATCTATAATTATATTTTTGTGCTAAAGCTGCGACTGATAGTTACCCATGATGCCGACTGCGACTAAATTTCCCACTGTTTTGTAGGCGTCTGAGCAGTCAAACTTCGCCTAATTTGCTTTGGGATAGTTCATGTAAAACACAATTTACAGCAGTTTTCCATAACCATACTCCGCTCATAGAAGCCCGAGTACTGACAGCAGACGGGAATTCTGAAACGTTTACAACGCAAGTGTGAACTAATAAGGACAAGTGCAGGAAACTTGCCGCGATGATACAGCCGTCTTAGCCGTAAATTTCTTAGATTTTTTTTCTCGAATATATTTGTACCATAGAGAGAGCTACAGAGAGTTGAGAGCAACAGAGTTTTCCCAAGAAACTTGGGTTTCATTGAAAACGTATTCTGTCCAGTGATACGACGACACGAACAATTGTGACCCTGACCAACGTACCACTTATAGCTCCGTAGTAAAAGGTCATCGCATGTCATGCGCAACTGCAGAAATTAAAACGTGGCGTACGCAACGGACGTCCGTTAGTTCTGCAGCCGTGGAAGTGGTGGGATGGACTGTAGCAGAGACATTCGTGGTATAACAGTACCGAAATATTTCGTGTTACACGTACGATGGCTTGCGTGGACTCTGGCAAGAGCTGGGCTTACATCACATAGTGTGATGAAAAACATCCAGTAACTTCGCTGGACATTTCCCGGCCACGTCCTACGCATTATGAACACCAATAAATATTCTTTTCGGTGCATCTGATTGCATGTGAATCGATTAACCACTCGGCGATACGTAGAAATTTAGCTTCTTGGCCGTGGTTGGGGGTGGGGGTGGATAAGGCATTTTGGGCAGTCAACAAAAGAATCACACCAATTCACATAATAAAACCAAGTAATCTTACCGCGGTTGAAAACAGGAGAAACATGTATTTACTTTCGGTAGCGATACTGCCTACGGCCACATATTACAGCTAATCACTTCCTCAACATACCATATTGCGAAAATAATGGCAAGTGCCACTTATATGACATGACACGGACAATTACTTCAGTGTGGAGGGTTTTTCCTGATAAAACAGCGGCCGATCGATTTTGTTTTTCTTTTTTATTGTAGTTGGCACATGATATCGGTGTATACGGGCGCCTAGGCAACGGCCCTGGTCAGAACGTGAGGGGGCGGTATACCAATTTCGAATCGTCGGAGGCGACAGAGCCAAGAGGCTTTTAAACAAAACGAGTTCGTCCACGAACGGAAATCCGCCAGGAAACTTGGCTGGAATAGCATGCTGCAGTTCAATTCAGCTTTTCTTAAGTAAAAATCGACTCGCATTTTAAAACAGATAGAATTGCGGCTAACGCAAACCATTCGGCGAATGCATTAAAAAAAAAAAAAACGACATGTAAGAACCCATCGCAAAGATGTTGAACAAGAACGACCGTTACACAACAGCTCGGAGGTGCGGAAATGAACAATAACAACAGTAAAAAAACGCAACGGAGGGTAGTGCGAACTCGCAAGGACCATAAGGCGGTGACGGTTACGGCCAGGGCAAAAGTGAAATGGCGCCGAGATGAATGGCGCACCCGAAACGTCCACACTAGATCACGCAAACGAAAACAAAAGTGAAAGAGATGAAACGAAGCAACGGAAGATTGATCCCAGAAAGAGGCAAAGGGAGGCTCCGAGAGCGAGAGTCAGCTCGGACTCGTCCGTTCCCACCGACCCACCGGCTTCAAGCACGAGTAGAGAGAGGGACGAACAAAAGCGTCCAGTTACGTCGACGAGCTGAATACGCGGAGAGGGCCAAAGTACCGCGCGTCAAACGACACAGAAACAAAGCCACGGTGTCCCGTTATGAGGCACGGGCCGCACCGGCGATACCAGATGGGCTCGGGCGCGCGTGGCTGGCACGCTTGAAGCGGCACGCACCACAGCTGACGCCGCCGCGCCGGCGGCTGGCGGGCGCCAAGACTCTAATGAGGAAAGCGCATCACTGCCTCCCCCTCAACCACCCGCCCCTCCGCCAGCAGTGCACCTGGGCAGAGACTGCGTAAGGAACGTGCCTTCCACCCATCCTCCCGCCTCCACCGTCATGCTCGAGGGGGCCACGCGACCGCAGTAGACTGAGCAGCCGAGCGGCTCTCGCGAGTACCGGCCACGGGGCAGCCAAGTGGTACCGTTATCGGCGCGGCAGAGAGCGAGAGACGCGCCGGTTGTCGTCCGACCGCTAGTTCCGAGCATTAAGTGCGGCTTGCGAAAGGGCCGGGAGGCGCAGGCGCGTTTGCAGTGCCCACTGCGACGACGTGTGGACGGGAAAGTAATTCCCGACGTGGATACGGCGCTCTCGCGCGCTCGTCCGCAGTGTCAGTGCACAGAGGGTACCGCTTGAGAGTTGGCGGAAATTACGTGTCTCCTCGCACTTTCTACAAAACTTGTGCCGGCCCGAAATGGAGAATGATAGCAGCAACGCTTAGATAAAGAAAGGAAGCGTTTTGGATTAGGGAGCGAACTCGGGTGGTCAATATCTTCGCTTGGGCTTGGCACGTAATGCGAAGAAATAACAATCGTTGGACCGACCACCAGGGTGGTAGAGTGGTTACCGAGAGACAGGCTAGAAGTACAGCAACCCAGTTAGCTCGATGGAGGGACGACATAAGAAAATTCAGAGCCAGGGAATGGACTCGAGCAGCGCATGCAGGGCAGGAGCTGTTGGAGGTCGATGGTAGAGGCCTTCGGTTTGCAGTGGACATAAAAAAGGATGATGATGATGATGATGACAAATACGACGATAATGCTGATGATTTCCTCCATAACAGAATCCGTTAATCAACGCTTCCTTCTTAAAATCCAATAGCTACTGTGAACGCCATCGGCACGCGATATCAACCCAATATCTGGGCGTTATCGCCATCGCCCCCGCTCGTATATCGGGCAACATTTCTTAAGAATGCAGACTGGGAGACAGTTACTCAAACCAAGTTTGACGCTGATATCAGCTCGGCCTCATCTTGGTTGCATCGTGGTGAAGACCTGCACGCAAGTCGCTTCTTCCGAGCCGCTGCACGCAACTAATCAGGGAGGGGGCAGCACCGTTATGGGCTCCGTGGGGGCGCTGCCGGCGCGCCAAGCAGCTTTGCCCCTTGAAGCGTGACCGGCCGACCGCCGTTTGTCTCGCGAGGAACTCCGTCAGTGTCTGTGCCCGCGCGCACGTGCACGCTCGGGGGAAGACGCCATCTGTTGGATTATATAATCGCGTATACCTGTATGGCACGTGGCCGCGGCGTCGCTTCCCCCTGCGCGAATGTTAATGCGCGGAGGATGTCCGCTGCTTTTCAGCTCGTTAAGCAGGGGGTCGAACTCCGCCAGGGATATGTAACGCTTCGAGGAGCGCGCAAAACGGTTCTTCGTGTTATCGATCCTAACGCTGGGTCCTATACTCCACACAGGGTGGTGTTTCGTCGTGTCGGCTAAAACACATGTAGGCAGAAAGAGGTGAGTGAGTGAGTGAGTGAGTGAGTGAGTGAGTGAGTGAGTGAGTGAGTGAGTGAGTGAGTGAGTGAGTGAGTGAGTGAGTGAGTGAGTGAGTGAGTGAGGAAGGAAGGAAGCGAGAGAGAGAGCTAGCTAGCTAGCTCAGTTTAAATGTAGCTAGCTCAAGAGTTTAAAGCTATCTGAAGCAAATTATCGTATTTTCGCCAATCCCCCCGGCCCTACTTTCATAAAAAAAAATGCAAAAATGTTTGCATGCGAATCTAAGCCCCCCCTTTTCTGCGAGGAAGCGCGCCGTGCCCAGGTTATAGATTTATACGGCCCAGGCAGCCAACCGCGCTTTCTCGCTATATTTTTGAGCCTTTCACTGCAGTTGAGTCATTTAAAAAATGTTTGATGGAACAAAAGACAACACCCTGTGGCATACCGAGAGCAGAGGCGCTGCTGGTGCTACACACTCCTGTGGCATGGAGAGTGACTGAGTATCAGTCCTAAACGGTGAGTTCACTGTCTGTGCCCAATTTTTAAAATGTTTGTTTATAAAACATTATTCATTGCGCCTGTCTCCTCAAGCTACTGCGCGAAAAGTGCGTGTGTACGTGTGTCTGTGTGTGTGTGTGGGGGGGGGGGGTCATTTTAGGTTTTTAGAATCTAAGCACCCCCCCCCCCCTCCTGCCTTTGGGCATTGCGATCTTGAAAAAAAGGGGGTGCTTAAAATCGAGTGAATACGGTAATTACATTTCGGCGCGCACAAATATTCTTCTGCACGTTGTAGACACTATCCTTGACAGCGCGACGTCAAAATAGCGCTGTCAAAATAACTGCCGCCAAAATAGCGGTGAGTGTAAAATTTTAGGCTTACTAGCGGCAGAGTCCTTCAATGCTTTTCAAGAAAAGCATTGAAGGACTCTGCTAGCGGCAATGTCTGCACTTTCTACGGTGCCTCTCTACGGTCCATGCATGATGTTCAGCGAAGTACCAGCGCCCGCTTAAAAATAAAAAGACCAAAATCAATCAAGGACACACATGCACACAATTGTTGATGATATGCCCTTTCATACCTCACTTCTGATTAAACCAGCTACATTAGAAGCTTAATTCTGGCATCCTCTAATGCAACAAACCCTCTCATTATGCGTACAGCCCGCAAAAAGTTGAAACTACAACAAGTGCAGGAAACGGACGCACTCCGGTTCCCCGGCCAATACAAGAAAAATGATTTTCTCAGCGAAGTTTCACTCATATTAGGGCCCAGAATGAGCAAAAAACAGTTGTTCATAAAGGGCTGCTCCATAATTCCCAGCAAAAACAAAGGGATACTGCAGTGACTTGTCCTATCAACGTTGGGTAATTTGCATTATTTCTTGTTATGCTAACAGTTACAAGCTAAGATAGTGCAACTCAAGCGTAAATCAACAGTAATTACTGTGCATACGTTTCCCGTTGCGAAGCAGATGTATGGTGCTTGAATTAAATTGTAGCGCTGCCTTGCGGCCAATATATGGTGTGGTCAACTTCCGCCCGACGGAACGGGGGAAATTCGTTTTTTGATCATTTACGCGCACTAGTCAACCATCCAGAGACCGCAGAAAAGAGAGTCAACTCAGAACTGACTATTAAAAAAAATATCCTTTAGTATACCACCGGAGCATATTGCAATTTTTGAGCATCTATAGCCCCCACCCAAGTTCGGATGAGCGATACAAACAGCTAACACTTTAGTGAAAAAATACTGAAAAGATTTGCACATCTGGAGCGTTAGTGTTTTTCAACAAACGTTCTATGTTCCTAGAACGCTGCAGCAACGCTCGACTAGGTTACAGGGGGTTCCAGTGGCAGGAATCTGATTACACCTTGGCTCACTAAGAGGGGTGTAAGACGTGTCAGATACGCATCGATTTCCACAAAATGGCAACTGGGAGCTAGAAGGACGTTGTGTCGAGCATAGAGTTTTAAACTAATATATACTAGAGGGAAATCTGTCGCTGCAGTCGCAGGCCGCCGTGGGCGGCGCCATTTCCGCTAGCCACGTTCCTCGCCTACTTGGCTTAGATAGCCATATGGCTTATTTTTTGTCTCGAAGAAAAATCAACAAAAAAGGCTAACATTTTTTTCTTGTTAATCGTGCATGAAGCTTCTACATAATCACTGACAAATTATTCCTTCTAGAGGTTCAGTTTTATAATAACAAAAAAAATTTAATGAACCTTCTACAGTAATATTCTTAGCCAGAGCCAACTTTCCAGCCTGTCCATGAGCCATGCCAAGGACAAGTGGAACGTACCTGCCCGGTACATGACGGAACACTCGCTGAAGCGCGGCTCCCTCAGACAGTGGCGCCAGATTTCCCTCTAGTGTATATTAGTATGAAACTCTATCGTGTCGAGACCCACGTGGTGCCTCTTTTTTAGTCAGGCATTCGGAATTCCAGTGACCAACTGGAACGCCGGTGACCAACTGGACCAGTGACCAACTGGAAAGACTAGGTAAGACGGGTTGTCAACAAACTCCGAGCCCGAAGAAAGAGAAATGGAGGGGCAGAAAGGACGTGACATCCATCCATCTATGCATCCATCCATATCCATCCATCCATCCATCCATCCATACACACACATATATATACATACATACATACATACATACATACATACATACATACATACATACATACATACATACATACATACATACATACATACATACATACATACATACGTACATACATACATACATACTACATACATGCATACATGCATACGTACGTACGTACATACATGCATACATACGTGCATACATGCATGCATACATACGTGCATACATCACTTATTCCACCGAAAGCTAGTAGCCTAATTGACACCACCATCCTTTCGGTTCACACTAATCAGATCACTAGGGAAGTTATCGAAGCATTTCACATTAGAAAAAGAGGAGATATCTGCATAAGTGAGCCGTCGATAGCATTACATGAAAAAGAATTCTTATTTCTAGATAAGTCCGTGACTTAGAGTTTGGTGTTACTTTGTAGTGATAATCTCGATGTGCGTCATGTTGTGAGCGCACGTGGGTTTGGGGACATAGTATATATATGCGTGTTGCAGTTTATTAAAAAATAGTTGTGAGTACAGCGTCGTCCTGTCGTCTTTCTCTCCTAGTGTCCCCGTTTTTTACGCTGTTTCGTCAAGATGATACATAACCAGTACCAACTCGCCCAAATGTTGATCCTTCTGCAGCCTAATTACGTTAATGCTATTAGTGTAAGTGCTGAAAATTTTACTGCTGGACGCGACTAATGAAAAAAATTCACTGCAGGACTACTAGGTATAGTTACACGACTGTGTGCAACAAAAATGAACGAAAGAAATCTAGACCAGGAGCCCGGTCTAACTGACCATTCCTGTAAAGCCGTACGAAACTCTTCCGCGCGATAGCAATAACACAATAAGAATGGGCCTTGCAGTTCGGGTGATGGCAAACACGTTACGCCGCGTCTGGTCACAAGGTGTTGTAGCAGCCGAGATTAACTTGTGTACCGACCACAACACGCCATGTCGAAGGTGACTCGTTAGCCGGAGCGCGGCCTCGATCCCTGGCCGCAAGACTGGCCGCACGCGGTCGGTGATTTGGCGGGAGATTGAGCAAGCACGCGGCCAGTTAACAGAGAAAGGCGCTAGGCCCCGTGCTTCACATTGGCTCTTCTTTTTTCTACGCCGCCCGAAAAGGTCGTAAAGGGTAATCAGGTGAAACGAGTGTCATTGGCGCCTATCAGTGAGCGCACTGACGAGGTCGCAGTGCGCATAACTGCAGGGCGGCGTCGGTATACACACAGCCCGTTGGTCCCGCAAGGACGGCTCAGGCGCTACCGGAAGTGCGCAGAAAAAGAACGCCGGTGACACCGTGACACCCACGGTTCCCGGCTTACAAACACAGATGAAAATCGGGCCTTGCAGAATTGAGCGCTGCGATTTTTTTTTTGTGTGTGAAATATGTTGCATTCGATTCATTCCGTTATCAAATACTTTTATTGCTGAAACTTTAAGGAAACAGGCCAGCGGCGGTGGTATTCTTTGCGACTACAAATGGAGCAACAAAGGATACCATCAAATGTGTGCGTGTGTGTGTGAGAGTGTGTGTGTGTGTGTGCGTGAGAGAGAGAGAGAGGGAGAGAGAGAGAGAGAGAGAGAGAGAGAGAGAGAGAGAGAGAGAGAGAGAGAGAGAGAGAGAGAGAGAGAGAGAGAGAGAGAGAGGGGGGGGGGGAACGACTGTGGGAGGGTGCGGAGACATCAGCGAGATGTAAACCGAAGAGACATTGACAACAAATTCAGAGAAAGAAAGAAAGAAAGAAAGAAAGAAAGGAATAAAGGAGGTAATGAAGGAAGAAGGGAATGAACTAAGGAAGGAAGGAAGGGAGAAAAATAAGAAAGAGAAAGAAAGAAAGATAGATAGATAGGAACAAAAACGGAAGAAAGTGAAAGGAAGAAGGAAAGAAAGAAAGAAGGAAAGAAAGAAAGAAGGAAATAAAGAATGGAAGAATAGAAGCAAGAAAGGAATGAAGGAAGTAAGGAAGGTAGGAAGGAAGGAAAGAAGGAGACGATTTCGAGATGATCCGAGCTGATTTCTGCGCACGTGGGTCAAAATTAATCCGGCGCCAAATTGCGGAGCAAATGGTCAACATTAACCCGGAGCCCTCCACTACGGCGCGCCTCATCGCCTGCGTAGCGTCGGCGCGTTGAATTTCATAACCACCAGTAAAGTAGAAAAGGGCGCTAAACGGACGTAGACGGGGGACGCACGAAAGAGATACACAAGCGCCATTACTTCCAACTGTTTATTTGTGAGAAAAAAAAGCGCTTATTTATACACAGGCCAGTAGTACAGATAAAGTCAGGATTTCTGCCAGGATTAGCATTTGCTGACAACGACTCACAGATAAGCAGGTAACAGCATTGACGTGTATTGAACTAACAACGCAGGCACACACGCGCATTAGCTTACATACAGACTACCGTCGCAAAAGCCACATCGTGATCTATGGACGTAAAGAAGCGGCGTGTCACGCAGTTCGGTTGGCTGAGACGTGAAATGACGTCATTTTTTAGAGTTATTACGACAGTTGCGGCAACAGATTGAACCCGGCGGCTTACTGACAGTACCGACATGGAACCATGGCGACTATAGACATTTTTATTAGATGCGGAGCATCTTATAGTCTGGGCATGTCCCGCGTCGGCGTCCGCACTCACACTGCGCATGCGCAACTCTCCTCCTTCCCTCTCTCCCACAGCTGCGCGATACTCCCGCCCCTTCTTCTCTCGTACCAGCTGCGTGCACTTCGCTTTCTCTTCTCCCGTGTTCTCGCTTCTGCTTTCGCGGCACATGCTCGGCGCTTGCGCATCTCTCCTCCTCTCGTCTCCTCTCCTTCAACCTTGAATGTAAATCGGCTAGCGCGCTGCGCGCATTCAGTTCAGCGCTTGCTGCGGTTGATTCCACTTCACTCCGTTCTTCCGATGAAGTGTGATGGAAGCAACAGTCCCGTCAGTTAGTGGGTCCCCCAAATTCGACTACGAACAGAACGGAAACACAACGGAACCCCGAGATGCTCCGCATCTACTCAGCGTTCCCTTCGGGAAGATGGGGCTAATTTTTTTTTTTTAGTCCTGGGCGCTTCCATTTTATCAGTGGGCTGTGCTAGCGGCCCTACAATTGGCGCAGTCGACAGGAAGATGCGACTGCGCATGCGCAACACAGCCCAGAACATGCTTTCATCTTATTTAAGATTAACGGATGAAAAGGTTTATAGCACGTTATAAACTGTGATTAGACACCATCTTTAATAAAAGACAGCTCTTCATCACTAAGTGCTAGTGATGGCGTGCTAACGCAGTCACTCCAAGCTTTTCTGATAAACTATGCCTCAATAATCTCCCTCTCTGTCTTGTTTCCTGCTTTCTTCAAAAAGATCGTCTGGCCCAGGCGTGCAACCGCAGTGCTTACTCTGGTCCTCTGGTGTGTCCTTCATCTACGTCCGTTTAGCGTACTTTTCTTCTTTCCAGTGAAACAATGAACCAACTGGCTCAACAAGTTTTGATAACTCATGATCAAATCAATCAAATCAATCAAATCAATCAATTCAAATAGCTATACATCTGAAATAGAGAGACTCCAACTCCTCCTATCATTTCGCCACGTCTCTAATCTATAATGTACAATTTCGTTTTCATGTCCCAACTACGCGATACGAAGTCGCCTTTACTGTGTACAATTGTTGAACCCCCTTCGCAATGCGCACCCTGTTAAACCAGGCATAAAAATGTGCGCAAAGATATCGGCGACTTAATCGACCAGATTTAGGGGAAATCCCAACGTGGAGTTCTGCGAAGGAAAGTTTGACATCCACCTCAATGCAGCCGCACGGCTACAAAGGAAAGCTGTACAGCTTTCTGAGAAACTTCGTAGTTGAAGAAAAATTCGTCCTGGTCCAGGATTCGAACCCGGGACCACCGCTTAACCGGAGCAGTCGCTCTACCAATTAGCTCGGTTAGCTCAGTTTGTAGAGCGACTGCTCCGGTTAAGCGCTGGTCCCGGGTTCGAATCCTGGACCAGGACGAATTTTTCTTCAACTACGAAGTTTCTCAGAAAGCTGTACAGCTTTCCTTTGTAGCCGTGCGGCTGCATTGAGGTGGATGTCAAACGTTCCTTCGCATATCGTCGACTTGCGTTGCTCGAACGTGACGAAACACAACAGTTAAATATGTAAAAACACAACGTCACGGGGCTTGCCGTTTTTCGAAACGGACATAAAAATAAATGGTCATCTTATCTGTAGAGGGAGTGGTGGCCGCAAGTAAAGCGGACACCAACCCGTGCAAAATATCTACCCACACAAACCGCCGCAGCGTGTGAATCATACGTCGCCTGTGTCACAACAACCCCGGAGAAGCATTCCAGTGCCGTATATATATATACGTATACATATACGTAGCCTTGAGCGAACAACGCAAGAACACTGAGCTTCGTTATGGACAAAGCGGGTCGCGAAATGTCAGAAAACAATACCTGGGACGTCGTTTGGGTGCACTCGCAGTCGCCTCATCTGGGACAGAAATTAGCGACCGTAGGAGGCCGAGATAAGGCGAAGATACCGTCGGTCAGTGTACACAAGCCCTGTAGATAATTAAGACGCCCTTCCAAACTGCCCAACCCTAGGTTCCGCACCGAGGGTGGGATGCCTAACGTTGAATGCGAAATAGAATCGAACGTTGGGGCGAAGGAAGAGCTTTGCGGAAGGCATTACGCGTTTCTGTTGCTCGTGGGACACGTTATTTATTCACAGTGCCTCTCGCGGCCATCACCGTCGCAGCGATAACCCTAGCACCGTTCACACCATGGAAACACTCGCCTCGAATGGGCCCCCTCCCTTGCCCTTTCCTCTACGCGCGTCCATGTGCAGTACACAGAACGATACGAACTGCGTGCAAGAGTACGACGAGGGGATGAAAAAACAAGCCGATTACCACAGCCGAGAGGCTACTCAATTCTGTACAATTGAATGTTAAGGTGCCTTTCTGTGATCGGGAGAGATTTCTGAAAGTGCCTGCGTCACGACACTCCTCCTCCTCCTCCTCCTCCTCCTCAACATCGTCGTCGTCGTCGTCATTATCGTAATCATCATCATCATCATCATCATCATCATCATCACAAACAGTGGCGAATAAGTGGAACAACTGTACGCCAGAAGAAGAATAGATATTTGGGCTGTTGGCATAGTACGCGATATGTCCCCAGCAACGGTGTTTTGAAGCCCGTAATATGTATGAAGTCGGAAGTCTTGTGCCAACGAAACGGGCTGCTATAATTAATTTGGTTGCTCGAAATAAAATGATCAGGGCGATTACGTGTGTGAGGAGAGGCACGCGTGTCGGGAATTAGTATTTGTTGTTTCTTTTTATAACTTTTAAGTCGGTTGTTGTCTCAGTTTCTTACTTATTTTAGCGAGCCGTTTCGAATGGGAATAAAAGCCAGAGGAATTTCTACATTACAATCTTGAAAGCCTCGAGTAATTCAACGCAGAATAATGGAGCCGGTATTTTTGAACACTTCACTCACAGTACAAAGGACCCCTGGACCTTCTAGATTCTGAATATCGCAGAATGCAAACAATAACATTGTCTGCAGCTTATCATGGAGATACCTCGATCGCGGGGTATTTAAGATTTGCTCAACGTGACAATAGCCGTCTGTCCCAATCGCTGTAAATTCCTTATCACCGCAGCTGTAAAATGGATGAGGTGGCTTAGATACAGGCGTGAAGGCACGTTTTCACACTTCACACAGCCACTAGCAAGTGAAACTCGAACATTCACCTATGAACCTCAGCGCCCTTTGCCTGGGATTATGGTTCGTTGGTGGTCAAACACTTACTCGGTTCGTGCTTAGAGAGAGCTGTTAATACCCTCCCTTATTGTGACTGAATCATGAGAACATATGACTTGCGCATAAAATACCACGCGATGTCGACGTTTTGATTAGTATTTACGCGTTCGCGATTAATTTGAACGCAACTGTACGCTGTGCCGTGGGCTATTGTGCCCACGCACAAGACCCCACGGCACTCGAGACTAAGGACCCAACTTCTCCGTATTGATTATAATAAGCGATTATTCTCCCTCCCCCCTCTCCCTCTACCCCTCTCTCTTTGCGTCTCTCTCGATACTGATGACAATTAAAGTTTTATAAACCATCCACGGATGACGCACACCTTCTAACTCTTCCAACACTGAACATGCAAGAGTAGCCGAGGTTTAGTTCGCATAAACTTAATCCCTCGTGTTCATTTGAGATGTCTATAGACTCCCTACACGCCGCCTAAAGGTATGAAGGGGGACGCACTCCGCTCCGCCGAATGATGATCCATATACTCGTGGGGTGGGCCCGTCGCGTGAGGGGCCCCAAGTGCGGCCATCAAGATTCTCGATTTCGGCGCCAACTTATCCCGTAATAGCGCTGCCGCGGCCTTAGCAGCAGAGGTTAATGAATCAGCCCGGAGGTTGGGCGCCGGGTAGAACTAATCGTCGCCGATTACGGCCTCTCCCGGGCTCTTCTCCGCGCTGGCAGCTCGAGAAGACGAGATGATTGCCGCCTCGTCTCTACGTCGGTTTTTATGGAACGGCCCGAAGAACGAGCCGCCCAGCTGCCCACAGTGAGGTAAGTCTTCCGGCGAAGAATTTGCGTACAGCGGGTCGCGAAAGTTCGTGAACTATAACGGCTTACAAAAGCGGCCCACGTCTGTAAACACTGCAACGAAAACAGTAAACATTAGCCTTCAAAAATGCTTAGTTTTGTAGCTGTCACTATTTCGACGGCTACACTATTGGAGCCCTCACTATGTTGACGGCAGTCTATACCGACCCCAGCGCCACAGCTTCCCTGTGGCGTAACAAAATGTAGGTTTCCACAGAAAACAACGCCGTGTTCGCTATGATTAAACGCTGCATTGATGGGTGTAGCAATTTCGCTTACAACGAGGCTCAAACAGTCGCCAAATGCAACACCGCAGGGGTGACAACTTAATCCGACGAGCGAACGCGAATATATTCTTCAAGAAATATTGGTGTTCACTAAACAGCTCGCCGACGCTATAACAGCCTAAACGACGGGTGATTACCAGACATGCTCTACAGCGGACGGCTCTTTTAACTAGCTACTTATAATTTAAAAGCCCCCAGAGCTATTACTCAGGTGGCTAAAACGTGACTTCGGGTCACGCATGCAGCAGTAAGGGAGCCTTCTATGGATTGTAGGCTCTCATGGCACTGCACCCAACTGATGTGAACACCGACAAGCTCGCCTCGGTGTTTCTTGGCGCTTTCGAGGCGAGGGATACGACGGGATGAACAGGAAGGAGTCGGGGTTACCCACGGAAAGGGGGAAAGGGGCGAGCACTTAATTTGAATGGCCGCAAATGTAAGACGACGGGGTCGCGGAAACTTCGAACTCCCGGGCGATGATGGTTGCGGGAGACGAGAGCGGCGAATCTTTTTCGAGGCGTACCGCGCGCGCGTTGAAAGATGATCCTGCAGGTTAGAGGGTAATGCGAAACGCCCGATCGTGCAGATACGCGTACAGACACACGCCCACCAGTTTCCTGCCCTTTCGTTTGCTTCATTTAGTGTCTTCTTTTCTCCCCCTTCGGCCTAATGCTCGGCTGTCCTAATCGACCCTGCTTTAACGACCGAAGGATTCGGAACCCGTGCAATCGAACTTCCAAACGACACTTTGAAAGGGAAAGTTCAGGCGTCCATTTAAAAGTCAAAACGATTACGCTGGCCCGGTGCAAATATTGGTCGTGTGTGTTCTTTTTCGACTCATTCCAGTTAAAGGATATGGCATTCAATACGTCCTCCATTAATTAAAAATTAATTAAAAGAGAGCAAACGTTTAGTTTCAAGTGAAATTTACCTTGAGCGTTGGATTCCTCTTCGGCGTACCTAACGGTAAGCTATATGTATATATGTCACAGGTACGAAAAGTAAAACAATAATAACGCGGCAAACCGTTCTCAAATAAGCTGCTCTCTTACAACAGAGACTTTGCTTCGAACGATCGGATCAGTTCACACTTGCGACTGGAGTGACAACGCCGACGCGATTTCTGTCGCTCGTGTCGCGTCGCTCACGTCGCTCTTGTCGTTTGGTCTCTCCACCTGTTTTCGTCGCCGCGACAAGAACGACTTGACCGACGCGACTAGAGCGACAGCAATCGCACCGCCTTTGCCCCTCCAGTCGCAAGCGTGAACGGGCCTTTACTGAAACTCTTCCCATGCGGACGTAGTGCATGCATCTCCAGCATAAGTACCACACGCTTCCAGAACTTTGAACCGAATGCACCCTGATAAGGTGTGCAATCACGTTATTGTTCACAAACGCCGCTGCATTGAACATAGACGAGAACTTTTAAAGACGATAGTTTTTCTCGGGCTATTCAAACGCAGAAATTTTGGTGTCTGTCTGTCTGTCTGTGACTCAATTCAGCCACCCGGCCAAAGTGAAACAGAAATTGCGCAATAGTCTTATATAGTCACAGCCAAATCTAAACGTCTAAGTCCGGTGTTAATGTTCGTACTTGTCAACATTGTTGAGCAAGAACAAGACATTACGCGAATATAAGGCAGAAAATCAATATATGAGTGATATTTGCAGTGTTTCTTTGTTTAAAAATTCACGGATTACTAAAAAATTTATTCACGGATTCTTGGTTTCTGCGATAGCAAATAAAATACTACATCAACTGCAGAAAACCCTCGCCTGCTGTTGCCCGCGTTACCTGCGGCATTTTAAAAAATCAAACGGCAACAGCAAAGGCTCCACTAGATAGGTTCCACGTTCCGCTTGGAACGCTCGTGGAGTAGGGCAACGTGGTTCTGTAACTGCTGTGGTAGGATGCCTCGATTCACGCGCGTCTCCGCCGCACGGCAGCGCTGGCATCGAGGCACGCGATTTGGCGCAGTGGAACGCGGTAAATCTAAATTGACTTGAGGAAGCTTCTAGCGCGTTATCCTGGAAAGAACGAGACGGGAGAGGAACATCATGAGAGGTGAGCGGGAAAGAGAAGGGAGGAATTTACTTGGCAGGGGCGCCAGTCTTCTATCGTCTTTCGTCGACATTTTCAACGAAAGGAGCATATAGGCGACCAATTTTATTTTTTACTTGAGCTCAGGATCTCTGAGCCCAGTGGCGGATAAAAAATAAAAGGCAACGACCCTTCTCAGAGAACTTTAAGCTATTGAATTCCAGTTGTTTCCGATCTATAGTTTCGGTATTTTCAGGATCTAATGCTTTTAAAACGCAGATAGAAAACACTCCGTAGACGGCTCACCTTGTCGGTTACGTAAAAAACAACAACAACAACAACAACAACAACAACAACAAAAAAAAAAAAACAATTCTCTTTCAATGCGCTTAAAGGGGTCCTGAAATGCCTTCCGCCGATGCATGGATGTACATGTAACCAAATAAAGCAATGTATTAGCAATCTCCTCCTGCAAGAATTTTGTTAAAGCGATGAGTATTAGCTGAGAAATCGTAAATCGAAAACCGCGCATTATCGTCGCGCCGTATTTCCTCCTCCTTTCAACTGTTTCTTCTCTGTTGGCCTCCCCTCCCATGATGCTTCGCTCCTCAGCGGTGACGTACTTCCGCTATTGCGCTCCCACAGACTGCCGTCTGCTACGGGCCAGCTCTTTCGGCTTTTTCATCTTTGTTGACACCATGGACACTCCTCTAAAGGCTGGAAAAGCGAACGAAAGACCTGGCCGCATGTGTGCGGCCTGGCCTTGCCCTTTCGCGGTGTACGTAGCTGCAGTTGCAATGGTATCGGCGGCGAACTCGCAGCAGCGCAGGGAGAATCGTGCGCTCGTTCCCTTTGGTGCACCGCGCACTGTTTATCCAAAAAGCGCGGTCTCAGATGTGGGCCCGCTGGTGCCGGGTCTTATTTTGAGGCGGTTTTAATTCCTACTACCGGCGGCATGTGAAAAAAAAGACATTTTAAACCGACACAGAACCCGTGCACAAAACGCGCCGGACCGGATTGCTTTATCAGTGGCGATGAACGAGAAGGCGCAGAGCAAACCAACGCCGCACTCGAGCAGCGAGCATCCGTGTTCTGATAGTCGTAAAATGTTCAGGCACTCCGGCACTCCGCTAGCAGATCAGCCGCCGAGTCATTTCGGAAAACATTTTACAGATGGCGCCGTATGCATTATTAGCATGTCGCAACGCAAAACTGATGAGACGTTCTACTAAAACTCCCCGCGCGATGTTTACGTAGCGGGACGCAAAAATTTAGCGTTTAGCGTATGCAAAGGCACAAACGCTGTACTAAAACTCTCTATTAGCAGCAAAATAGCGTGCGTACGTGAGGCTGCTTGCGTTTACAAAGCTGCACGCCGAGCGCTTACGTTTCAAACCTAGTGACATCGTTTAAATACACTCGCAAGCACAGTGTAACGTAGTCACATATCAACCGTATGCTCAGGCGACAAGCAAGAGCTTATTTTATGTGGGACGGAGATTGCGCATAAAGGCCCGTTCGCACTTGCGACGAAAGCGAGCGAAAGCGATGGGAATTTCGTCGCTTTGTCGCGCGACGATTGTGTTTGTCGAACTGTCGGGAGAAATTTTATTCGCGCGACAGAATTCCCGTCGCTTTCGCTCGCTTTCGTCGCAAGCGGGATTGGAAAGTTCTGCCCCTGCCGTCTGCTACGCAGCGCGGAGGCAACCGCGCGATCTGCTCGGGCCGGACGAACGCGCACACTCCCGCACGGCAGCGCCCCAAGCGGCAGCCGGCCGCGTACATCGCTCCCGGCGCCCGCCTGGGGCCCGCCCTCGGCACACTAGCAACACTAGCCAGTATATTTCAGGCACAATAATGGAGGAAAGATCTTTTGCTTCCGATGAACCAAGTTCTTTGCCCCTGTGTTTTTAAATACGTGAAGTGGTTAGCACGTCGCCCTCACGCAGCTCTGTATCGTCGTAGCATCGCTGACTGTCCGAACGAAGCTTGCAGCTAAGCCAATGCAGCGACCGAAGCTGTGTGTGTGTGTGCATCGCCTCCTATGTGTAGCGTTCGTTTCGCGATGAAATGCGACGTTGTACTTCTGCGGGTGGATAGTGCTTCCCATGGTCTGGATTATCTTTCTCGAACGACGAACGACTCAACCTCGCATGGGGTATGTGTAGTGTGCCTGGCTAAAAGCCTTCTCGCTTGCGTGCCAGAGTTCAGTGACTTGCTGTTCGTCCCCGCAAACAAGGCGCGAGGTGAGTGCCGAATTTACGACGGGCAGGAGGAAGCAACCGATCGTCTGTCAATCGCGGTTCAGACTTGCAACGCATGTTGTGACGTTGTGTTCGTTCGAAACGCATCTCTGGTTTGTTTTGAAGTTGAATAAAATGTATCCGTCAAACCCGGGCATTCGGCTCAGGGCGTTCTCTGCGATTGCACGAAAGAAGTGCCACGGGGCTTCAACGCTTTCTTTAGGGAAGGTACTCAGGTAAGAGAATATCCATGTCGTGTTACGGCCGTGTTGCATTCAATACGAACGGTTAAGCGTTTGTTTACACTTGTTTCGTTTGTCGTAAAATGTCCAAGCACTCCACTCCGCTGGCAGATCAGCCGGCGAGCCGACGCTGAGCAGACGACTCATCTTTTTGCCGGAAGTGCGTGAAAAAGCCGCCCAATAGCAGGATGTCTAGCTCATGACGAACATATGGGAATCGATGATGTAGACATGTGAAGATGGCGGCGTCCAAAAACACGAAGGAAAGGGTGAGAAAAAAGCGACAAACTTTGCAACAAAAGTGTGAGCTTTCCGCTGCGCGTAAAAGAGTAATACTTGGCACAGCTGACGTTGACGACCCAATCTAACGATTGCGCTAGTTCATTTAGTGTGCTCAAAATGCCTTTCAGGGCCCCTTTAAGTTGGGTACGACGTAAACGGACGAGAAATATATGAAACATCGCGAGATTTTTGCTGCTATGCCTGGAGACACATGCGAAACAAAGAAAGTCTTTGGAGAGGATACATTTTATTGCAGTAAAAATGCATCCCTCATTTCGCGAAAATAAGTGCCCGTCCGTCCGCAATTACGTTCGTACACACTTCGTGACCTCTACTCGTGTTAAGACAATGAATCTATATAAAATATGCGGTGAATTCTCGTTAAAACGCAATCGCTTTAATCGAATTCTTGTTTTACTGGACGTTTCCCAGTGTATCTACTGCGATGATAAAGAATAAGTCATCCTCAATTTTAACGAAGTGTCGCTTATAACGAAATCAGTTGCCTGTAACGAGGGTTTACTTTAGACGGATATGACGCGCTGCCACTTCCCCTGGGAGCAATACCGCGATCCCTCTACCTCAAGAGGGGAGGGACAACCTCTGTAGTCCCCTAGGTACCTCAATCATTGGATTTACGATGAGTGCGTGCGTTTGCATGCGTAAACGAATGCACCGGCCCCTCATACCCTTGCCAACCATTTGGAAGGGCGATTTAAAGGGACCCTGCAACACTTCTTTCAATTTTTTTCGAGATCCTAAACGCTTTCAAAACGTTCTCAACCTACAAATCAGGTACTTAGATTGGGGGATCGCAAAGTGCCTGAGCCATAAATTACATCTCTACGCCCATAAGATGACTTGGAAACTTGTTCGAAACATATTTTTCTCTTTTCCGGTCTTGGTGTTCTTCGACCGCTGGAATTACGTCGTTACAGGGTGTAGCAGCTATTGGCCAGCTATCCTGCCGTTGAAGCAATGAACGCACCCGGTAGCCATGTTAAGAAGACAGCCACAAAAGCAAAGCAGAAATGGATCATTACCGTACTACAGTTGTCCACTGCTTTTCGGGAAATTCGTCAATTTCCCCAAGGTTCACCAAAGTCAAACAATGCACAGTACGGCTACGGCATAGCGTGGATGCATCAATGTTTCTACTGCTTATAGCATGAGCGTCGGCAGGACTTTGTCTTGAGGGAGGGCGAGAAAATCGCGCAGTGCCGCTCCGTGCTGGTGATAACTATAGCTTTCGCAGTGGTTCCAGACGCGAAGGAAAGAGTGAAAGCGCTTAACGGAAGTGTTGCAAAGATTCTGTCAAGCTTGACTTCATTTTTTTTCTTTTTTTGCAGCATACCCCGGGTGGCCTATACATGATCGGTGGCGGAGACGGGCGGAACAGGTTGCAATGGAGCACACGCTGCTCGCGATAGCTGCGCGGACAGACGCCTCTTGCACGCGACAAGATTCATCGGCTATACATAGGCAAGGGCCATGCGTCTTCCACGACGACGTCCACGGGACCGACACAGCACGTCGTCGCCTTTGCTCGATTCGACAGTCGTCTTTGCTCAGCTGTCACGTGTGCTTGCACCAGCTCCAAGGTGTGCGCCAAAGATCCGGCACCAGTCTCCTACTGCACACACGCTCTCGGAGGAATGACTCCGTCCCGTTTACTTCGACGTCGGGAAAGTGTCGCGGCAACTGTGCAAACGTAGGAGGCCCCGGGGAGAAGGCTCCTTGACGACGGATGCCGCTCGCGCTGTGCACACAAGTCGCGGCGCCAAGAACGCGCCGGGAAAGATACCGGCCCACGACGACGCCACTGCGTCGCAGATGTCGCGCCGCCGCCATCGTAATCACCTTAACGCATATTTTACCATCATCATAATTGGCAGCTGTTCCCCCGTGCAACCGGCTTGTCACATTATTGCGCGTGTGTGAGTGCGAGAGAGAGAGAGAGAGAGAGAGAGAGAGAGAGAGAGAGAGAGAGAGAGAGAGAGAGAGCGTGCCTGTGTGTACGTGTGCGTGTATGTATGTATGTATGTATGTATGTATGTATGTATGTATGTATGTATGTATGTATGTATGTATGTATGTATGTATGTATGTATGTATGTACGTATGTATGTATGTATGTATGTATGTATGTATGTATGTATGTATGTATGTATGTATGTATGTATGTATGTATGTATGTGCATGCATGCATGCATGTGTGTATGCCAAAAATTCCGGCATTTCGTTGGTTAAGGTTGGTGGCGGTTTATCAGTGTACTTCCGTGATGATTCACGTGCGTTTGCTAACTTCTTACAACCAATTACGATTAGCACAATTTGGATGATTGCCGTACTACAGTTGTCCACTTTACGGGAAATTCGTCAATTTTCCCAAGGTTCGCCAAAGTCGATGATGATGGTTTAAGTTTAATGGCGCAAGGCCGACATGGGCAAAGAGCGCCAAATACAAAGTTATTTGATAAAGAGGGAAATCGGATAAAATCAGTTAAATACTATGAGCACGTCTGGTGTAAAGGGCCAGGGTGAAGAACGTGAGTGGTTAAAAGATAAATACGGTGGCTGGTGTATAGGACCAGGGGTAAAACTATGGGTGATAAGAGATGAGTTGTAAGAAATGAACTTCAGATAGGAACCTTAAGGTTCGCTGAACAGAGAACATGCCTTCATCTCCTAAGAAGTATGACGGGTGTGGTGGAATATGTCGTGTGTGTAGTTGTGGGAAGTGCTTTCGTCGTGTAATGTCGAGTGCCTTACATTGTATGAGGATGTGGATCACGGATAGGGCCTTTCCGCACCTGCTGCACAGAGGTCTTGGAGACCCCGTGAGAAGGTGCGAGTGCGTTGCATGAGTGTGCCCTATCCGTAATCTAGCCAAGGCGACTTCAGTGTATCTATTACGTGTGTCGGTGGTGTATGGTCCCAAGTGTGGTTTTATTACGTGTAACTTGTTGTCTGTTTGTTCACTCCAGTGTGTTTGCCATGTTTTGCGAAGTTGTTGTCTGATGTGTGGTTTCACGTCGGTGTAGGGTAATGTGGTTATGTCTACTGTATTCGAGAGTGTAGCAGCAGCAGCCATTCGGTCCGCTGCTTCGTTCCCGGCTATACCACTGTGGCCAGGGACCCAGCAAAGAACCAGTTCAAATTTGCGTACATACACCGACATAATACCCTTGACTATTAGATTTACAACGTGATTTTTTGAGGACTTTGTTGACGACAACGCCCGCACGACACTGAGGGAGTCTGTATATATAATGGATTGTGGGATGTGACTTTGAAGGATATGATTAACAACAAGAAGTACACCATAAGCCTCTGCCGTAAAGATACTGGTATTACTGTTAAGAGTTCTAGTGACATTAAGGCCGGGCCCATGCGCCGCGCAGGACACGGTTCGCCAAAGTCAAACAATGCACAGTACGGCATAGCGTGAACGCATCAATGTTTCTACTACTTATAGCATGAGCGTCGGCAGGACTTTGTCTTGATGGGGGCGGGACGAAACATGCAGTGTATAAGTGTATTCTTGGCGCCTCGCCGTTTTGCCAAAGGAGATGGAACCATTGGGTGTTCCAGGTATACAGCTTTGCTGTAAAAGTCTCTTGTTTTTGAATTTTCTGATGGAGGCGAAAAGCAAGAACGCCCGTGTGTACGAGATTTCGGCGCTCGTTAAAGATCCCCAGGTGGTCAAAATGAATCCGGAGCCCTCCACTACGGCGCGCCTCATCGCCTGCGTTGCGTCGGCGCGTTAAACCCCACAATCAATCAATCAATCAATCAAATCTTGTTTTTGAAGCACGAAGCTCTGTAACGAGAGGTGTAAACGAGTGTCCCGGTGTACTGGTACCGTGACTGCATAAGACGACGATTACGACGACGACAGGAGACGCCAACAGCCCCAGCCCCTAAAAAATGTCTGTCGAGGCTTGAATGGAGCCGAGCCAAATGATGAAGCCTAGATTTTCCAAATAAAACAAAGTTGTATTTGGTCTTCATGACCCCTTTCAGAAAAGTGTTTCTATTTTAGCGATATTAAAAGCCCCCTGACGGCTGACGCAGCGAGAGTCAACTGTTTCGCACGCACTAATAAGCCGAACGATATTACGCCGGGTGCTGAGAAGGCCCACACACGAGGGAATTATGTCACCAATTAGTGGCAGAGACACGCAATTTACTGCAGATTGCGGATGAAATTAGTCCACGGAGGAATGGTTGCCTAACTTCCTCGTTGCACAGGAGGCGTTGCCGCAAACAATACAACATTCACCACCTATACACAGGCTTGACTTGTGGTGCACTGGCAGGTGTCCTTGGAACGGCGAGCCCTGGTCGTGCAAACTGAACGTTATCGCTCCCTGGCACATTATTGGCGCGGATAAAGCGTGCGAAACCAATAATGCGTGAACGCCATGGTGTGCGAAGGCGAGATCAAACATCGAACGCAGGTTTGGCGACGTGTCAAGGTCCTTTTTGCAATAAAGATTAGTGGGACTCGCCAGTCGCGGAGCGCAGGTGCCTTGAATAACGGGCGAGTCAACCAAGGCAAGATTGACGGTGAGATTCATGGGTGACAGTTCTTTGTTATGAATTTGGCACTGCTTTCCTGACGAGGTATTCTACTTCGCATGCGAAATATCTAAATCAGTGCAATGTCCGCACCTTTCGGGCTCCTTAAACGGGCAGTAAACGCAACTTAGGCCCTTGTTTTATTTAAAACAACTGGCTTCGATAACTTTGTCGGCTACACTCCTGCCCCGAAGGACGTTGTTTTCACACAAAGAAGAAAGATCACGAATACTAACAAACTTTCAAATTTACCGCTAAGCAACATCAGTAGTGACGTAATTGGAGATACAAAATAAAAACCAGAGTAATAAACGTGTTAACTATATACGCTGGCATGAAAGCAATGGGATTAATCCACTCTCTATTCCCGAAACCATGCATGCTTATTATAAAAGGTAGCCTTCGTCGGCGACTGCCAATCACACCAGCTAGTCCCAGTGACGTCATGGACAGTGCGGTAAAGAGGCTGCCGACACGCAACTTCAATCCATATATGTTTTCCGTATCACGTAGTTTATTGCTTCGAAGTTTCCGCTAAAATCGGCATTATTGCAACTCTGACACGGTCCTCATTCGAATGAACCGAACTTCTGTTTTGCTCTCATAATCTCTTTCACTAGAGGGACGCGTTTCAGAAGTACTGGACATAGGGTGCCTCGATGCCAGCGCCGCCGTACAGGGTCGAGACACCCTTTGAACGGTCCCGTGCCGCCGCTATTGGGTCAAAGTCCTCGACGCGCTGTTCTCTTCGTTTCCCACAAGACGCAGCAAAGCGAAACATAAGATGATTCAAACTGCTGCAGTAAACCGCGATGCGGCGATAATTTTAGCGCGGCTGTGATACAACGACTTGCTGCGGCGGCGAGCGAGTGACCCAAAATGGCGGCGCCGACGTATACGTGTCTCCAACCTTTACGGCGGACGCGCGTGAATCGAGGCACCCTAACCGGGCAATAGACAATGCGCCGCCTGGCGGCACTACACATTGTTCCTGAAATCGTAAACACGGAATAACCGATTGGGTGTGCACCATGGTTTAAGTACAGACATGGTGAGTAATTGACGTAAACTCCATTACGTAAAGTCTACACGTCCCCCCCCCACCCAAGAATCATGTGAATTGTGTAATCACTCATAATCGTAACATACCCTAACCAACCAACATGTCTATGCCCTGTTCAGCAAGCAAGCGATAACAAAATATCGCTTTGAGAGCGTGTTTTGAAAACAAAATAAAAACAAAACGCACCAGTAGTGAATTGTATTAACGTCGCTAATAGCGAGTATTCATTTAGCCAGTACGGAGTTCTTTCGAAGCATCTATCCTCCGCACCCCCGCGCACTATAGGTGTTACCGAAAGTTCGCTTAACCACGTCACCATGGTATTACGGCGGAATGTGAAATAGTATCCGCACTGAATATGCGAAGCAATTACGCCAGGCGTTGCCTCAATACAACAGAAAATACAAAGCTTTGATTTAAAGTACTTATCTCTGTAGTATGCACATTTTACACACGAAGTGCGTTTTGTAAGATTCTGCTCGCATTCCGTTTTTATTACTCTACGCTGACCGATAACAACTGGTTATTATGCGTGGTATGAATAACGGTGGACGAGCAGCAGCACATTTTACAAACTCGTGTATCACATATCATTGTTTTTATTGTTTTTTTTACTGCTTCAGCTAAAAATAGTCAAATGATACTGCCAAACACCTGTTTGCGGAACATCCGGAATGCGTCATAGGGGCGTTGCCGCATTTCCCACTATTTTTTTACAATGGCATATTTATTCATTCGTTTAGTAATTTTAATTTTGTGGGGTATAGTTGAAGGTGCAGCCGACTTACCCTCTGAAAGCGGGCGTCACAGCCACATGAGTCACTAGTCTCGGAAAGACCTCCACTGGTGCAGCCTGCGCCAAGCAAGATACGGGAGTTGATGAGCACACAGGACGCTACACGACAAACCAATAAACAAGCAAAAAAAAAAAAAAAAAAACGAACAAAAAGTGGCAGTCCCTCGATTTATTCTGCAGTTGACTTTATTTATTTCCCTGATGAAGGACCTCCCCCTCGTTTAACAGGGCTGCGCCTCCTACTGCCGTTAGTTTTGTCGCATTATACGAGATATCTCAAGGTCAGAGCAAAAAAAAAAGTGTGCATACGTGGCTCGTGCGCACACCGGTCACGACATGTCATCATCGTGACCCGCCACGCGGCCAGCGAAAACATAACAATCCTCCTTCTCGTAACAGGTAGCCCCGGATTATCTTCCTCCTTCGGTTACATGTCGCATTGGAGGGCGACCTTGAGAGACCCCTGCGTCGGCACGAGTGGTACAGAAACCCAAAGAAGGACAGAAGCGAACCCACGCATGCCAACTGTGTTTAAAAGACGATTAGTGATTACCCGTTACCAAAGTTGGGTTCCTTCCCGGCCGCGGTGGCTGTTATTCTGATAGAGGAGAAAAGCAAAAACGCCCGGGTGTACGAGATTTCGGCGCACGTTAAAGATCCCCAGGTGACTTTTTAGACTTTTTAATCACACTACTCACACAAACGGAGCATCGTTCTTTTTGTTGTTTTTCTCTTTTCTTTTATTTCCTCTCTTTCTTCCTCTCTCTTCTCCCCTGTAATCTGTCGGGCCTTTTCTTTCCCCCTTTCCCCCTTCCCCCGCCGAGTAGCATGTCGGTGTCGAAATTCCGGCAAACATCTCAGCTTCCTCTTCTAATAAAGAGCTCTCCCTCTCTCTCTCTCTCTCTCTCTCTCTCTCTCTCTCTCTCTCTCTCTCTCTCTCTCTCTCTCTCTCTCTCTCTCTCTCTCTCTCTCTCTCTCTCTCTCTCTCTCTCTCTCTCTCTCAATCAATCAACCATGTAGCTACCGACGGTAACCTGCTATCAGCACGACCAACGCTTATTGTGCACCGCGCGCCTGCGAAGGGCGGTGCCCGCCATCCCGTCATTTTCTCCTGTTTTGCTGGCCGCACAGAGGTCGGTTGCCTGCGTACGCGTGCATTCCGCAGTTTCTGTTTCAGTTCCGCGTTTCATTTCAGTGCGCATGCGTGCATCCATCCTTCGTTCAGTGGGGAGCAATAAAAGTGCGCACTGAAGTGCAATTGTACAGGTGCCGTCATAAGTAACTGAAATAAGGATGTGTGAATACCACAGAATATTTGTCTTACTGCCTTTATAACATCCATTACCTGTTTACATTAAGCTTTTTCTGTTAGGGAGGGCTCCTTTAAATGCCCACCAATGCAGCCAGGCAGTTTCCGGAAAAATAAATTCGTGTAAATTTACGAGACCGTGTTCTAATTACTTTCGACTGCCCCTGTACAGATAGGGACAAATGAAATTCGAACCCAAAAATGTTAACTAGAACCCGCAAGATTGAAAAATACTGTTCGCGAAGTCCAATAATCGCGCGCTGTTGGTATTTTTGGCAAGCCAGATTTGCAAACTTCGTTACAGTATGGCTAAGGCACACGTCAATTTGACTTGAATGGAAAGAAATCGCACTAGTTGCGGGTTCTGGTTCATATTTTCGTGATTGCTTTCATTTGTCCGTGACTTCACTTCGTGGATATTATAAATAAACATCGACGACCATTAGCCGAGAACTTTCGTCATTACCGGCAGGACAAAAAATTGCAGCCATGCATTTAACACACTCCCTCTGAATTTTCGTCCTTGAAAAGAACATGAAAAGAAGAAGACACAGCGCACATCTGTAATGCGTAACATTCTTTGCCAAGTACCCCCACAGCCCCAACTTTCTGACGCTCTGCGCTTGCACAAAAATGCTCTAAAACACATTTAACCGTTATAATGCTTGGTCGAACGGAATCTTGCAAAAAATATACAATAAAAGGCAAAAAAATAAAGAATTTAACGTACGAAATAAAAAATACGGATCTTATACACTTCCTTCAAAGAACGACGCCGAAAATAAAAAGAAATCCCGGAAAAGAACAGCGAAAACTCGAATAGAAAAATCACGAAAACGGACCAACCTCGCTCTGCGCCTTGCATCTGCAGAAAAATGCGCAACTGGCGAAGCTAAGGCACTCAGTCGCCATAGTGGTGTAGATGCATAGAAAAGATACAAAAGAAAGCTTTAAAACAATAAAACACCCCAAGGTATTTGGCTGCTCGTAGTTAAATCTGGTTGCAAAGAACTCACAATGAAGACAAGGGGCGTAAGAATTATACGATTTCGTTGACAATTCTTTCAGTTGCTCCAGATTTCCCCAGCTTATATTCAAATTTTAGGTTGGCGTGCTCCAGGGCAGCCACTCGTTCCTAACCTATTCCCTTTCGACTCCATTACGATGAACCCTTTCTCGCATGCACCGACCTCCTCAAGAGCTGCGGTCTCGACTTTCAAACAGTACACTGTACAGCACCTTCAAGCAACACCCGCTGTAAATATCATATCGCTCAAATGAGGTTTTTGTTGTTGTTTAAATGGCGATTGCACGAATCGCCTAGCAGCGGCGCGCCAGACAGACTGTCGAAGAGGTTTGCAGACCGCACACGTGAACTCCGTCTCCTAACCGCTTTTACGCTTCCTTTACAGCTATCTTTTAGGTCAGTAGTTTCAAGAAAAGACATGCACACCGCGCTGGCGACTGCACCTTGCCATCGCTGAAGCGTGCGGTCAGAGAAGCAGACCTTATGGCTACATCGAATGAGTAAATTCTTAATGACATAATATGTGCATTTCCATCGCACTTCTAAGCAACAAAAAAAAAAATGAGGGAAGGTGGGAGGACGTAGCTATGTATATATTAGTTCGATGAACTGGTAATTTCAATAATTGAATGATCGCGGGTGTTGACTTCGATTACATCTCCTCTGCATGCCCATCTCTAGAAGTACCTTAAGCCTGGTTGAACTCAGTGAGTTTATCACAAGTGAACCGGTTGAGCAAATGTGGCAGAAACAGCACCGAAGCCAAACAAACAAAAAATCCCCGATAGTAACACTCATACCTCGGTCTCTAGCGAGTCTTACGCGAGTAAAGGGCCGAAAATTGGCGCCCGTCCGCGAAAAGGGGCGTAGAAACAAATGAAATTTAACTATCGGTATAATGATTACAAAGTAAGTTTGAGACGCACTTCCGGGGAAGAAAGTGGCAGGGGACGGCTTGCGAAAGACCACGGGCACTCGAAGCATGTTGCGGAGTTTGGGCGTCAATTTCCCGCCCGTTGGATTTGGCGTTCGGTAAACGTGACTGCAATAATAATTAAAGAGTACCGCGGTACGTAAATTCATATAGCTTGTAGATATTTTGAAGTTGTATTGTTATTCCGGTATTCAGCTAATCTTCTGAGCAGTAATAAGTTTGTTTCACCCTGTGACCGCACAAAACGCACGCCTCCACACGCAACAAAACGGGTCCGCATGAGGAATAGAATCAGTATCCAGAGACTGTCTTAGGAGTCGGCAGTACAGCTAGCCAACCTTGGGATGATGAATAAGTTCAGTACTTTCGGGGGCGAAAAATGTAATTCGTGGCGACGGATATAGAAGCAAAGTCATTGCCGCAGGATATCTCTGCCTTCTTTAGAGAAATGGGAGAGAAGGCAAACGAAAAGGCCGAAAGGTTAGCCAAACAACAATTTGCAACCCTTGGTGAAAGATGGGAAAGAACAAAAAGCAAATGTTAATCTGAGGAGCACCCAAGAAGTCCAGTGGACGTCAAGAACTAAAGAGCGGCTTTGATTGCCTTTCCCAATGATGACAGCGAGCACGGCCGTTATAAAAGTCTTTTAGCCTAATTGAACGGACGACTGTGCAAATCCCTGCACGACGCGAGACCGGTGACGGTGTTAATTTGAGCCAGCAAGGCGATAGCCCACAGCATGCTCAATTGTCGAGAGAACGTTGAAGGCTTTGCATGAGCTTTTGGCTGCCATTCCGATGAGGAAGCGGGGTTAATGCCAGTCCCTACCACAGGCGACTCGAGAGAGCTGTTTCAAATCTCCGCAACGCTGGAGAAAGTTGGCGCGAGGAGGCAGGTACACCCAGACGTATAGGCTTGAGTGGTGGTGGGGCTTTCACGCAGCCAGCTACGCTCTGGGATCCGCCATGGCAAGAACGAGCAGCGCAAACGCAACGATAATTGCCGAGTAACCGACCCGCAGTGAGTCGGATGCCATTGAATTGATCGAAAGACCGCGCGGACGAGTAAACAATCGAATTAAAATTTTCGCCAAGAATGCACTTTCCTACACTACAAGCATCCCCGCCGCCATCTTGACCCCGTTAAGATTACGCCCATAGCAGGACCAAGAAGCAAGAAAAAAAAAAAAAGAAGTACGCTCACATGGTTCTTCGACGACGCTGAGCCGGCTCTTTGCACCGATCGCGGCCAGTAGGTTCTCGCGAGCACACAAGAAAAATACTATCTTACTCGCCGGAAGCTCAAAGCTCGAGACGAAATCCCCAGGAAAGACTCGAGGGACCCACCCTCGCAACCAGGAACTTGCCCCTCGCCGAGACGACCGCGGGCAGGAAGAGCTCCTTCGATCTCTACTCGCCGCCTCAAGAACGGGCGTTACTCGACCAAGTGCAACTCTTTCGTGTGACGCACTGCCGCATATAGAACGACGGATCCTGTTCCTGAAACCGTATTCGCCCGGAAAGAAAAAGATACAACCTAGTCGTACAAATGTGACAGCCATGCAAATGCATGGGCAGTCTGTTTCGACTACCACAGTTAGAAAATTCAAATTGAAATTCGAGTTGTGCGGGTAAATTTGGCCAAGTGTTTTTTGGCTCATTTTTATTTTTTATACATTTTTATTTTTTTAAAACCAACATCGAATCGGCTTTTTTTCTGAAACTGTTTTTGGCCTAGTGCCTATTTTATTTATTTTAAATTGGTTTAAACCTGCCATAGCTTTGTTGGTGCGGATTTTGTCCTCGAATTTATTAATGTTTTTTCTTTAAGTGTACATTAGAGAACAGGAATTAAATTGGATTAAATGGATCTTCGAAACCGGCCGGAATCCCGTGCACGCGGCGTTCTGGTTTTGTGTCTCCGCCGGAAAAAAAAAAAAAATACGGTGGTTGTTGAACTCGCGACCGGGTGACACTAGGGTGTCCAGGGTGTTGTCTCTGTACGCAAACAACTTTGCGTGCGTTATCAGAGAACACGCGATTGCATTCTTTGCGCCTGTGCTATTTTATTTAAAGGCGCAGATGATTCATGACAACAAAGAGAATTTAGAAGAAATACAAAATTGCCAAACCTGTCGCCTTTCCACACCTCTGTAATAGACGCCATTATTGTAAGTACAGTACGTTCTTCCATGTTACCTCTTCCGTTATACTGTATTGTTACGTGTACTGTTACACATTGTATTGTTTTATGCTATGTTGCTTCCCTTCAATTTGTGTTTTTGCTTCTGCCGCCTGTACGCAGTCAACAATACAAAAAAAAATGCCGAGCCCGCGTACGCTCGCGCGTGCCACGCCGTAACCACCCAACGTCCCCGGCGCACGTTCGTCAAGTCACGCATACCCACTTAGGATGATTGGCCAAGATTGGCAAAAAAATGCCAGCGTTCGCTGTAATCATCGCAACACTTGCTCGGAACGAGAAAGACTCCAGCGTTCGCCTTCATCGTGGCAACACTTGCTCTTAACGAGAAAGACACGTCATGGCGTATGCCCCTCGAAGGTGATGTCCAATAATTACCACTTCCAAAAAAATGAAGGAAGCTCACTCTTATGGCAATAACGATGGAGTAAAGGTCGTTTCGGCAGCGTAGAAGAAACAAATCGACCTGCAATCGTGCACTTAAACCGTCGCGATGGTCATGAAGGTTGCTTGCTTACAGCTTCGCTATCTTCAAGTCATACACGTTCGTTTGAGGTTCCTTCATTTTTTTTTCCCGAGACAATGCGCAAGGCAAGGTAAGGAGTTGATGGTTTGGGGGCGAAGGGACAACATCTCTCCTCCTCCTCCTCCTCCTCCTCCTCCTCCTCCTCCTCCTCCTCCTCCTCCTCCTCCTCCTCCTCCTCCTCCTCATCCTCATCATCATCATAATCATAATCATCATTATAATCAGCATCATCATAATCATCATCATCATGCTTGAGTGCACTGCAGGACAAAGGGCACTCCAACTTTCCTCAATCCCTTACTGTCTGGCGATGCTTCCCAATACCCACACCTGCCCCATACCTGGCATACCCCATACCTGCCATATATTTGCCACATACCTGTCTGCCTGCCATACACCGCACACTTGCCTGCCACATACCACATACATGCCATATACCTGCCACATACCTGCCATACCCCATATACCATACCTGCAATACCCCATAACTGCCATACCCATTTATAAGCCTATTTATACTCGGTAAACGGTCGCCAAGCAAGTGCGAAGTACATGCCTCAATTTATCGCAGAGCTATAGTGCTCACAGATGCAAAGGAGAACTAAGAAATTTCTTTTTCGCGATCTCATTTTTATTTTTGCACTCTCCCACCTGGTGGTCAACCAAACAACTTAGACTGCTCTAATAAACGTTTATTCCTCCTCCTCATCAACCTTCTCGTACAAGGGAAAGGAAGCGCAGCTTGTTGGGGTCGTTGGCACTAAAGTAATTCATCCACGACTAAATAGCGGATCGTCCATATATCCCCAGGCAGGAGGGACCCGTTTCGAGTGCACATGCGATCGAGGGCGCAGACGTTCCGAGATACGCGCGCTATTGCGAGAAGCATGAGCGGCTGGGATTCAGTCGCAGCCACATGTCGCCCTCCTCCCGCTGCATACACCACGAGACAAAGTGCTGCTGAATGTCTCCGCAGCTGCATCGACGGCCATTCCGCACGTCATTAGCGTGTATAACAGCAGTTGTTGCAACGACGAGCAGTCAGACGCGACCGCCTCAACATACAACGCGAGCGCTAACGCGCGCACCCACAAACACTCAAAGAAATTGCACGCACATGTGGGCACTCTTGTGCGTAGGGTAACCACGGGTGTTTTGTGCTTTTAAACAAATCCTCATCTTTCTTTTATGTATGCGCACTACGTGGTACAACACGACGAGCATGCGCCGCTGTTAACGACTTTTGTTTGTGTAGTAACTACGGCACATGCGCAATATAGACACGTATGCATCTATTTTAGAAACTTCGTAGTTTTCAGAAAGGTCTTCGAGAGTTTTTTTTTTTTTTTTTTGCCAGTGAAGTCAGTTCGGGCCCACAATACCTACAAAAACGGTGGCTGTATGACCAGAGAGTAGTAGCATACACTGATATAGCGAACACTTATATAGCGAATTATCGGCTACGGCGAACTAAATACAAACTTGGGTTGGTCATGCTTTATTTCAATGACACTTATTCTTTTATAACGAAACTGAAACCATGAGAGCCACGCGATATCGGATATAACGAAGAAATATTTGACCAGGAGGCGGAGAAGCTACTTGAAAAAAAAAAAATAATAATCGTAGTCCGAAACTGCAGAAGTAATAAGGCCCTTTTGTTCGGGGACAGTGTGAAAAACTTCGTCCTGCTCAGTGCTATAAATAGACGAAGATCGCATCCTTAATCAAATAAATAAGGATGCAGGCCTGTGTTATCAAGTGAACTGTGTTCTGTTGTAATTTCACGTACTCGTGCTCAGGTTCATTGCGCTTGAAATGCAACAAGGAGAACGGTAAAGGTTACCTTGTTTATAGCGGGTTCGAAGCCTTAAAAAATACATTTTTGTAAAAGTATTTTTTGCGCAAGCCAGATTTTGATTTGTTAAAGCCGATTTTTACTTCTACTGTTACAACGAATATCGGATATAACGAACTAATTCGCTGTCCCGATACTACTTCGTTTAATGAGGTTCGACTGTACTATTAATTAAAACAGACCAAGCAGTGCCGACTCCCCATCCGCTTTCTGGAGAGGTCACCTTATGACGTCACAAAATCTTGTTTGAGCGATTGGTGGTCGCCGACCAAAGAAAACGGCAAGAAGCATGACTGGGCGATTGTAGTGGGGCGTCTAGTTGCGTTTGGTCGTCTTACTTGAATGCTAACGTGAAGTCTACACAATGACGACTGCGTTTTTAGTGCTGGGACGCGGTATTCTCGTGTTTGTCCGTTTTGAAAACGTCCGTTTTGCGTGCGTTTCATTGTGACGTATACTTCCATTTCTAGGCAGGCTTTGGGTCGACTTTTGCGCAACTGTTCTTGTAAACGCATTTTAAACGACTACACCTATTCTAAATTATCTTTTACGGGTTTATTGTTCCGCCAGCGAACAAACAACAAGGCGACGAAAAATCGTCTGCTCCCAATCGTCTGCTCCGAGAAGCCGCGGCTCACAGCTCCGCCGTGCTTGCATGGCGTCACATCCGGGTATTCGCTTTTAGCCAATCAGGGCCTGCTCAAAATGGACCCTTTTGAAACGGACACAAAACGGACAAAGCACGAGAACACCGCCCCTGGGCTCTACCGCGTCGCTCCTTCCTATATTCCATCACTGTAGCGCGAAATTTGAATTTTTTAAAATCCTTTTTGCGTTGTTTCAACCAAGGAAACGTCTTTCGTGGCTGAAATGGAGCTGAACGAGTCAACGAATGGAACAAGGTTCTATTTTGGCTTCATGGACACTCTAAATAACAGCAGCGAATGCGCGTTGCCGAGTGGCGTGCACGTGACAAATAGAAAAAAAAATCATTCTCCAATCCATTCCACCCTGTGCCCAAGGAGTGATAAAGCGTTTACAGCGTTTTAGTTCCTTGTTTAGGTTATCTGGTGTGCGTTGCGGGGAACACCGAAGGGCAAAGGAAATTCCGGTGCGCGGGCGGGTACGTGCCCGAGCATGAGGCGATATTGCTCCCGGATTGCTCCCAGACAATTACCGCTGTCTATTGTTAATTCCGCGAAAATATACCGAAAAGATAAGGACTTATTTTTGCCACCGAAAGCGGAAAAACAAAGGGTTCACCAGCCATTTCGTTTACGGGAAAAATAAAACGCCTGAAGCAGATACTCTGAAGGTCATCCCGCTAAGCCAGAATACGGTATACATGAAACGTGAGGCAACAAGCTCCTTTTAAATGCGTCTTTTCCTTTAATAAAGCGAAGGAACAAGACAAGCCCGGAGAGGCTTCGCATCGTTGTTTGCACCGCTTTCTTTGAGCCGTCATCTTTCCGTATGCAGTCGACGTGGTGCATCAATGTATCAATGTTCTCCACTCAACTATAGCTATATAATTATAACAGTAACCCGGGCCGTGCACGTATACCACCCGTAAACGACTGCCTATACGACACGGGGCGACGAATTCTTGCATTAACATAAAGGCGATGTTAATTACACTCTAAGAAGTCTCCGTAGGTGGTATTCACGGCAGTGCTCCGAAACGACCAATTGAATTGATCAGGTGTGCAAATTTGGCGAATGACGAAGCTCTGCTCTAACATATGATATGACAACATGCAAGGCTTCAGGGATTTATACACACACCCCTAATACCCCCCCCCCCCAACACCCCCCCAGAAGAACTTCGACACCCCCAAAAAAGATTCCACAACCACAAGCACCCTGCCTAGGAATTTATACACCCCCCCCCCCCCTAACATCCCACCGACACCCCCCAAAATCGAAATTCTGCATTAACCCCTGCAAGGCTTGAACGGCACTTTGCATGGGAACGGCACGGAACAAACGAGAAGGTGCAAATGGGAACGGGTTCGAATGGGAACAGGCGAAATGGGAAAGGGCGAAAAGGGAAGGGCGTTTTGCGCCGGGTTGAAACAGGAGGGAACAAGCGGGAAGGACGAAATGGGAATGGGTTCAAACGGGAACCTCCCCTTTGCATTGCACGATTCCCAGACTCCCTTTTACACTCAATTTGAACGTAATTCGTGGAATTTACTCACTAAGCCACTTGGATTCGTCATTCCACAGCACTGCGGTGAAAACGCCCTACGGGGACCTCTTAGAGTGTGCTTTAGTACTTGAAAGTCTGCTCGATGGTACAGTTGACGGCTATGTTTACCAAAACAGGTTCATTTCGTGAGTTTGCGCTGACACTGTTCCCAGTGCTGGAGGTTTGGGGGTCGGCCAGGACAGGGACCCGTTTGCGCGAATGTGACGCCGCAGGTGGACTTGACGAAATGTCGTGAAAGCCCACACTTTCTTCATGTTCTGTAAGGCGGAGTAGCATCGCGAACTCTACAGCTTTGCTAAAACGACCGTGGCAGGGTCCAGAAGAAGCTAGTGCGGCACAGCGCAAGCCCGGAAACAAAGCTTGCATTTGCGCAGAGCACAGGAGTTGTACACATGGGCGTGTTTGTTTGTTTGAATTTGTGTTTGCATGTGCGTGAGTGTGTGTCTGTGTGCGTGTGTGCATATGTGTTTGTGTGTATCCTTTCGTCTTTGTGCGTGTAGGTGGGGCACGTGCGTTTGTGTGTTTGCGTACGTGTTCTTGAATGTCTGTCTGTCTGCGTGTGCTTGTGTGCGTGTGTGCGCGTGTTTAAAAGGCGAATGTCAGCTTGTTTGAGCGACGCTACCACCACTTTTTCGAAGTTCTCACGGCAGCGTATATCTACATCTCTTCTGTTTACTTATATGTGTTCTCTCTTTCCGAACATTAGTAATTAAGCCTACCCGCACATTGGAGGAAGAAAAGCGAAAAACTACTCGGCACAACGGCGAAACCTGGCTGTATATATCACAGCGCTTTCAAAAGTGAGCGTCACCAGCCGGTTGTCACTGCCGAGTTTTTTCGTGCATGGTCGCAGGTGTGAAGGACAGAGTTTCTATCGCGCTGGGAGCGCGTACTCGAATCACGTGCCCAACATGCGCGGTAGTGAGGTTCCCTGCGGGTCGAATCCGCGGTTTCTCTCATCGACACTGCATTCCTGACATAATGAAGTTTCTTTTTCAGAAAAAAGAAAATCTCTGCCAACAGTTTCGGCTAACGACGTCTTAATAGGTTGCCCTACACCTGCCGTCAGACGGGCGGTGTTTAGAAAGCCATCACGCTCCGATACGGGGACCTTGTAGGCCATCAAAAATGTATATATACAAAGGGTGAAAGTTGCGCTCCGCATGCGGCCAACAATTCACACTTTACAACTTTCGCAACAACTTCCCAACAGATGTGCAATGTTGTTATTATTACTCCACCAATATGCGACCATTCGGGTCATAGTCGCTGGCTACATACGCGTTGCCAATAAACTACATAGGGAATACGGTGCCTTTAACGCCGAAATCCCTCGCTATTCGTTGCTATTGTAACTCGAATCGCCCGTGATTGCAGGGATATGAATCATGAACTGATACGTCGCGTAACATCCCCTTCAATTGCCGCTCGAACTGCGGCGTAGTCATCGTCAGGTGAGAACGAGACTTATACGGCTCGTCCACCAGCGGGGTCGGAGAGGTGTTTGCTACACGACGGTTCCGTATAGTGCGGAAGTTTTTCAAGCGAAGCTTGTATTGGCGAACTCGCGCCGCCGTCGGTGTTGCTGTTGGCGGCGTACACCAAAACCCTCCTCACCCACGGCTGTCGGCGGAAACCCCTTCCAGGCCGCAGCCAGCGGCACCGTGGGACCGAGGCTACCACTGCACTTAGTCCGCGTTTTAAATGCAGAGCATTTCAGTAACTCACGATGTCACCCGCGTTGACGTACGTAGTCGTAGTCCGCACCCATCCCCCTACACTATATAAAAAAAAATACTATCCGGCGCCTGGTTTCGATCCCTCGACCCTGCGGGCGGAACGCAATGCACATGGTGCTCTACCCACTGCGCCACAAAGCCGACACAGAATGGGAGGCTACGAACGCGCTTATATCCTTGACTCATTCAAACTACGTCAAGAAGCTGCTGATACAACGCATTCACTACCATCAACTCCCCAAACACTAAACGTGAACGCAATACACCCACCCCCTATGCGACGCATTTACTCGAGTCCCCCTCGCGGGGAGATGGGCCCAATTTTTTTACCAGAATAACGGGAAAAAATTAATCTGGCAAAATTAAAGTAAACAGAAACCGGCTAGCAGTGTCCCTTATGAACTTAGACGGAGCTAATTGACAAGGAGAACAAAATATCATGCGTATAAAAGGGCCCATTTAACGACAACAATTGAAAATTTGAAACACCGGCACCAAGCCGCCGCGGCGTGCCTCGCAACGAAGACCGCCCATGGCGCCACGCGAACGAGCCCATAAGTAAACAGGGGCCAAGCACTCGTCCACGCCACGTCCCCCGCAGAAAAAAGGGCTGAGTTTGGATTGGTCGAGGGTTGGGCTGTGGTTGGTCAAACGTTCGGATTTGCTTCGATAAGGATTTCACAAGGAAATCGTTTACGGTTTCAAAGGGTTGGACAAGCTTATCGTGCGCACTTGTTCTCGGTAGAGGAGAGGTTGTTTTTTTTTTCGACTGCTCGTGGGCGACCCGACGCTGATAAGTCGACGACACCTCCCCCCTCCCTCCCCTCTCCCCCTGCTACTGCCTTTCCCGGTCACGTGCTCCCATGAAAAAGAAATAACGGTGCAAGGCCTCACCTTCGCGTCAAAGCCGAGCTGCCCAAGCCTGCAGACGTCTGTGGCTTTCGTCCAGAGCCTGAGCTTCGGCAAGTTCAAATTCCGTAAGGGTTAAACTTCACCCAACTTTCAGTTGATTTTTGGTTTGGTTATTGCTAACGCTGGTATGCACTGCACCAGATGTATCGAACCATTAAGACCACGTTGAGACCACCTGCACGCATGAAATTGTTCCTCCTGCAGAGGTGGCTGAGTGACAAAGAAGTTGCGCTGGTGACCCCAAAAACGCGGGTTCGAACCCGGCCGCGGCGACCATTCTTCCCACAGAGGAGAAAAAGAATGACGAAGCTTGCACTACTGGTGCAAGGCTGGAGAAACAGCAGAGCTGGGGGTCGACCTAGCTTCTTCCGGTTTTGCTATGTTTTGCTAGATTTTGCTGGGCTTTGCTAAGTATTGTTAGGGTTCGCGATGTTCTTGCTAGGCTAGGCTAAATGTCGAGGGGCGAGGTCAAGTTTAGCGGATCCCAGTGGGGAAGAAGCTAGGTCGACCCTCAGCTACGCTGTTACTCCAGCCTTGCACAATTAGTGCAAGCTGCGCCATTTTTTTTTGCGTTGTAGTAGCCCGAGAAAGACTATCACCTTAAAAATGGTATAGCAATGGGTGCGCATACGCATATGCCCCTTGTGCTCAGGCTCGAACAGGTGCGAAAGCCGGCTTCATTGTTATAATACCCTATCTGCGGTGGTGCACCCTTTACAGGCGGCGCAGTTTTTCTTGTTGGTAATTTTTTTGCTAACTCCACCGGACTAAGCTAAAGCTTAAACTGCTCCGCTGTTAAGACGAAAACGTCTAAGCGTTTAGATTTAGGCCACATTTAGCATAACGAGGCGGTCCGAATTGACCAGTAGCCCATACGGCGCGCCTAGGAGCCTCGGTGTGACTTCGGCGCGTTAAACACCCCAAAGTTTCATAAAAACAAATAGTTAGGGGTATAGTTAAGATTCCTGTTATAATGTCGGAACGCGTCGGCATCCCTTCTCATTGATTTTACAGCGAAGCTGTGTATGGATAGTTTCGAAAAATTTTCGCGACCGCGGACAGAGTCGCGTCGACGACAAAGAATTTTGAAATATTGCGGCAAAGCCAACTTTCTAGGGACTACTCTGTAGCTCTCAATCTAATGTAGGTATCTTGAAATAAAAATCATACTGAAATTGACTGGTAACGACTCTAATGTTACGCCGAAGTTAATTCACTCGTCATAATTAGTTAGTTCCCATGGGGAAGTTGTAAACGTTACAGATTTACCGTTTGCTGTCAATACAGTAAAAACTCGTTGATTCGAACTCGAAGGGGACCATAAAATTGTTCGAATTAAGCGGAGTTCGAAATAACGGGCGGGCGCTCGGATGAATGGACATCGCGCCTCACGGTGCGGGCAGAACACAAAGAAGCCACCTCTGGACTCGTTATTGCGAATTAGGCCCTACTACCCATTTATGGCGGGTGATTTCGTAGATAATGTTCATGGCGCTCGAACAGCGAACGGCGCCGGTGGTGCGGCGCCCGCTGCGGAAGCGAAGTAAGCTGTCGCAGCAGCGTAGCGCGCACGCCACGCGGTTGTTTCCTTGTTTAGCGTCTCTAGTAAATTTGGGTTTGGTTTGGATTTGCAACACATTGTAATCACTCTGGGCCGACTACTTCTGCGAGGAGCGATAGAAACCAGGGGATCCCAGTTAGAATTAACCGTTCTGGCTACCGACGCGTTCGAATTTTCGAAAGTTTTCCCCCATTGAAATATGCAGGGCTGTGCCGGGACCACGGCGTCAGTTCGAATTAACCGTAAGTTCGTATTAACCGAGTTCGAATTAACGAGCTTTTACTGTAGATGGCCGTCAACGGACGAAGTATGGTTGCAGAAAACGGCTCTAAGTCTTGGTTTATGGATAATAAGTACAGAAAAAGAAATTGACTTGGCCTGGCCACGTAGCGAGACGAAACGACAGCAGGTGGACCTCGAGGGTAGCAGAGTGGATACCAAGAGACGGATATAGAAGAAAAGGAAGGCCAATAACCCGATGTAGGAAAGACATGAGGAAATTCAGGTGCAACGAATGCACTCTAGCTGCGCAGGACACAGGCGTTTTGATGTCAATCGTCGTACAGTGGTCCTAAGTAGGCTGTTGTTGTTGATGATGATGACATGATGACCCCGAAACAAACGATATGACAGTTTGCCGCTAAGACGACTCCAACGTTACGTCGAGTTTCATAATTACTTGTCATAATTACTTAGTTCACGGTCTTGCAGCTTGACGTACAATGAGTTAGAAGTTGTTTGGCGAGTCATGGCCATTGGGAAATTTGTTACGGCAGGTTTGGTTGTTACTTCAACTAAACGGTGTTTGATTAAGGATGAACTCAGCAAAGCCAGTGCTGACCTCTGCATGCGAAAACAAAAGCTAGTCATGTCAGACGCCGAAGAAAGCGAACTCTGGTTTCTAGAACCACAAAATCATCATCATCTTACGCCCATGTCAACTTTAAAGCCCTTCCGAAGCTTCTGACGTCAGCTACAACTTTGTTGGCGCGAGCTATACATCGTAAGCCACGAACAAAGCGAAACTTGAGCGAAATTATCAGCTGCCGCTTGCACCACCAAGCGCAATATAAGTTGCGAGTGAGCCTGCCTCGGTCGAAAGCTCATGTGCAATTAAGGGGTGGGGGAAATTAAATGTGTGTTACACCTACACCGCATATATGGTGGCAACGAGCTGCCTGCCGGAGCCATGACATGAGCATTCAAGTTCCACAAGTCATGAACCATAATTCTACTCTGTGAAAGTGTATGACCAGTAAAGCTGAGTTGGGAGGGAATGTTGAACGAAGGTGCGAACCTATTTATTGTTTTGATTGGTGTTCGTGGTAACGAAAGGTACGCCCACACATTTATTGTTTAGTCTTTCTAGTTTTACATGAATTCGCGTGCACAACTCACGCCGGCCCGAGTAGCCGGACGAGACCTGAAAAGCGAAAAGCGTGACTATGGGCGTGCCCGCCCTCACGGGAGTGCGGATAGAGAATAAACCATAGGCACGCCAGCGCTTGGAACCACGACAAAGACACGGCCAACGCCGGTCGCACAAAGGTAAGTCCTTGGGGAACCATTTAGTTAAAGAAGTAAAAGCAAGCAGTCACACACCCACACAAACCAACCAACCAACAAACAACCAACCAACCAACCAAACAAACAAACAAACAAACAAACAAACAAACAAACAAACAAACAAACAAACAAACAAACAAACAAACAAACAAACAAACGAACAAACAAACAAACAAACAAACGAACAAACAAACAAACAAACAAACAAACAAACAACCAACCAACCAACCAACCAACCAAACAAACAAACAAACAAACAAACGCGAGCACACGAAAGCCGCGCCAATATATGGAAGACATCGCGCTTCGGACGCATGGAGTCCCAGGAATATTTGCTTGCACATGCACATGAAGAATCCACGAATATCCAGCCATGAAAAGCTTTGCCGTGAAACACCGAAAAACATCGCCATGGGGAGGTCGGAATGGATATAAGGTCATGGAGTGGATATAAGGTCATGGATATATAATGGATATAAGGTCATGAAATGAATATAAAACGGTGGGCGCAGGGTGCGCGGCCTTTTACAGCGAAGCTGTTAGCCTCTAGTCGGGCGGAAAATTTCGTGTCGTAAACAAAAAACCCAAGCAGGAGCCAGCAGTTCTCGCCTAAGCAGTCCAGCCCATGCGTCAGGCTAATCAGTTGTACAGCATAGAGCTCAGTATTCGTTTTAAAAAACCACAAAACAAGCATCGAAACCGACCGAATTGTGGATGATAATGCGCCTGTGAACAATAACCCCCATTGTGTCCCTGGTAAAGATTATATCTGCAGAATATGTTTGAAGGCTAGGCAGGACTAGTGTCACTAAACAGAACAGTGCTTGCCAAAGACGCCGAGCGCACGCCTGGCCAGGCTGTAGGCAGGACCCAGCATTTGCCGCCAGAGAAGCCGAGCACAAGGGACAAGCCCGCCGAGACGACGAGAAACATTTCGTACCCTCCCCCATCAGCGTTTGTAGTGGTTTGCAACGGCTTCGTTGGACGTCCACTTACGCAGGGCGGGATGGCGACCATTTTTTTTAAAGCGAAGCTTTCTATGCGTCATTGATGGCATCCGGCGCACGGCAAAACAAAATTCAGGAAAGCCAACCGTGCGCAAGCGCCTCAAAAAAATAAAAAAAAAAAAAAAAAAGACACTTCCCATAGTCGGAACGGAACCTGGGTCAGCCGCGTTATGAAGCCGAAGTATATCTGATTGCGCTATTCCGAAACGGTCGAAGCAGTACGGATGTTAAAGTGAAGCTTTCTTTGCTTCAGTGGTGGCGACCCCGCACGAAAGTCAACTTTCTCTGACGATGATGATGATGGTCTCGGGATAAGAAAGATCGTTGAAACGCGATGCTTTCTCTGGCCGAAAGCCAATGTCTTCAAAGTCGAAAACACAGAAACAGTAAACGCTCGTTAATTCATCATCATGAGCATCATCATTATCACTAGCCTACTTACGCCCACTGCAGGGCAAAGGCCTCTCCCATTAATCTCCAATTACCCCGGTCCTGTGCTCACTGCGACCAATTTAACCCCGAAAACTTGTTTATCTCATCTGCCGACCTAACTTTCTGCCGCCCCCTGCAACGCTTGCCTTCTCTAGAGATCCACTCTGTTACCCCTAATGACCAACGGTTATCTTGCCTCCGCATGACATGCCCCGCCCTCGTCCATTTCTTCTTCTTAATTTCGACTAATATGTCCTTAACACACGTTCGTTCCCTGACCCACTCCGCTCTCTTCTTGTCCCGTAATGTTACAGGCCTATCATCTTCCGCTCCATTGCCTGCTGAGTCGTTCTCAATTTAGGTTGAACCCTCTTAGTGAGCCTCCAAGTTTCTGCCCCGTAGGTGAGTACTAGTAAGATGCCTCGTTAATTCGAACTCGGTTTATTCGAACTTCCGGTTCATTCGGACGGACGCGCTCGTCCCAACACAGCCCTGTATATTTCAATAGGGGAATACTCTCGATAATTCGAACGCATCGCTATCCAGAGCGGTTAATTCGAACTGGGATACCCCGGTTTCCGTCGCTCTTCGCAGAAGAAGTCAGTCCATTGTGACTACAATGTGTTGCAAATCCAAACCAAACCATATTTACTGCAGATGCAAAACTACGAAACAGAAAAATAACAGCGTAGCGCGCGCGCTACTCTGCTGCGACAGCCTGCAGTGGGCGCCGCACCGCCTGCGCTGTTCGCTATTTAAGTTTCATGAAAATTATTTAGAAAATCACCTTCCACAAACATACAGCAGCGCCTAATGCGGGATAACGAGTCCAGGGGTGGCTTTTTTTTTTGTGTTCTGCCCGACAAATGTGGCGCGAAGTCCATGCATTATAGCGCCCACCTGCTAATTCGAACTTCGCTTAATTCGAACAATTTAGTGGACCCTTTTGAGTTCGAATTAACGAGCTTTTACTGTATAGTTCCGCCCCGAAACGCACTGCAGGAGAGCCAACTTACACAGTGGGTTTCCACAAAGACACATCAAGAGCAAATGCACAGTCAACCCTTCAACCCCGGCCAGTACCCCGAGTGGGTACGTCGAAATACTTCAAGGGCATCATCATCGTAATCATTATCCTCATGATCATCATAGCAGAAACTCGGACGACAAGGAACGAATCCCTGACGAGATTGGACTGGGTTAGCGGCGGAAGTAAGCTTCGCGTATCAACCCTCTTTGTCGTTAGATGACGGGGCTTTAATTTTTATCGAGACATATAGTTGGTTGCATTCAGGGTCGCGCGGCATGACGACACCTGCGCAACACCACAGCGTTACCGGGCAGTGAAATACGGGGCTGGTTCCTTATCTCCTATCACCGCCACAGTAGGTGTCAAATGAGATTGCTATAGAAAGCGAAAGTACCTGATCGCTGGCACGAAAACCGCAAACGAGTCAACAATGCGACGCCTGGACGGTTGCACCCGGAAGGCAAACACGATTGGGCAAATGAATCGCCGCAATTTGTGGCTGGTCGCTAGATGATTAGTTCGAATTGATAAGAGAGCCCGTATAGGAACGTCGCCTTGCCATATCGAAAAGAGAACACGGGGAAGTGGAGCGTTCACAGTAATTAGCTGCCGTCCAACCGGAGCTCCCGCACGACTCATACGCACTTACTGTGGAATAGTGGGGGCAAAGCGCTCAACATTTCTTTTAAAAAGACGATAATCTTTCTTGGACTATACTTAAACACGAGCATTTTGGTCAGACTGCCTGTATGTCTTTGTCATTCAGGCCCTCGATTTAGCCACCGGGCAAAAAGTTAAAGAAATTTTTGAACGACAAGTTTACATATACAGAACATTTGCGGACTTTGAATCTGGAAACATACTTCATACCTGTGAACATTGTTTAGCAAAGAGAACACATTAGGCATTTTTGAGGCAAACCATCAATGCACAAGACTTGCACTGTTCTTTTATTGCAAATAAATGTGTGCTTGATTTTGACTAGAAAAACTGTGGTTGATTCCTCTGTCATATAGGAATCGGTAAAACACGAAAGTGAAATGTGCAGCGAAATCTGCAGCTCAGGATTATTTGCGGGTCGGCGGCTGTCTTGTGGGTGTGCTTGGCGAGCGACGTCTTGCTGGGAGGTCGCTTCGGCATAGGTGTACTGGCGTCAGTAGCGTGACGGATATGACGTCAGTGAAATCTTGGGGTACCGCGCGCGGCATAAACCACTTTCGTGTTAAAATATAAAACCCGAAAACGAACAACCCAAGTATAACGTACTCTTGAGTACTAAAGGTTGCTTCCCTCAAGAAGGTTGCTTCCCTGCAAGAAGACCCTGTGTGCAGGGGTACACGCTTTACAGGCCGCTTGCTTCGTTGTACATGGCGTCATTTCCGTGACGTCGGTGGAATCTTGGTGTATTCGGGAATAAAAGCCTCCACCTCGTGGTAATGTTGCAAGTTCGACAGTAATACAACGTTCCAGTATATGGTGCGAGCACTGGAACGTGGGGAAATTGAATTGACTTTAGTAAACCTCCCTTCCGCTTATTGCGGGAGGATCGAGACCGGCGGAAGAGTGCGACTGCGCAGGCGGCGGAATCTTTCGACATTTGCAGCGAAGTAAGCAGATACGCGGCAAAAATTTTAAAGCGACGCTTTCTACACCTTTACCACCCAATGGTTCTTTCGCGGCGTGAGGGACAATAACCCCCAACGCGGCGGTGGCGTGTGTGTGTGTGTGTGGGGGGGGGGGGGGGGGGTCACTCACGGAGCACACTGTAGATGGCGCGGCAAATTTACCCAGCGTTCCCCACGCGGAGGTGCCTGCTCGCCGGCGGGCGCGTCGGCGGTACGGCTTTGCGTCTGCTTTAGCGATGGTTGTTTTGGGCCTGTTTTGGCGCAGCTTCTCGTCCATTGCGCGCTTCCTTCGCACGGCTTGATTAACTTGTTCGACAGCACCTCGTAGGTAACTTTAGGAGGGCGGGAAAACAAAATGTAGAGACCACATACAGACATCTGGCCGCTAGAGAAACGCTACCTTTTGCGCGCTGCTTGGAGCGAATGGGACTCCGTTTTCTAAATTGATGAATACCATTTCGGCTGGGTTTTAAGAGGTATTACAAAATGCGAAAGGAGCAACTGGTCCTGATAAATAGCGATTATAAAAGTTCCCTCAGCTTTCTCGCATTTCTCAAACTTACTAAGCTAAGTAGTTTTTAAATCGGTATGAATGGGAATCACTAAGCTCATATTCCGAATTGTTTCGGTGTCTACGCTTGTGTCGCGCAGTGGTGTAGCCCCTAGCTAGCATATCAGGATGGCTATAGGTTCCGCTTTCTCACCCTTCGAAAGACGCTCTTCTCCGCTTTCTTTCTCCCGACTCACGGCCTGGCTATGGCGGCGGCGTCTAGCGCTCTAGCCCGGTCGTGGCCGACGCTGCTGCGTTCTGGACGCCGCCCCCGCTAATTCCAAATAACGGCTGGCGGAATCTTACGTTTCACTCTTTGTAGAGCCACGTGTGTGAATTCAAGTGATGTCGCTAGGGCAATTGTTGTGGGTGTCGTTTAAAGCTTTGCTTTCCAACCACCTTCACAGCGTGGATTTGGAGCCAATTTTCTTTGTCCAAATACGCAATTATGGAGTATTGTCAAATATCGGCGTATGTAAATGATGTAGTGTACTCTGAATAAAAGTTTAGCATGGCTCAGACGCGCGCATGCAGTCGCGAACACAAGGCGCCGAACGCACCCCCTCTCCCATCCCTTCCTTCCCCCTTCCCCCGTACCTTCAATGGGAACACAGACTGCATTAGCTCGGCTTAGGCTACGACCATGTACCGACTAGTGCGTTCAGGGACGTGTAACTCACGTCACTGAGAGTTCCCGAGTTGAGAAAAAAGTTGTGGTCTATTGGGTGTTTAAGCTCTTCAGGCGGCTTTTTTCTTGTAGTATGATATATGGCCTCTGGGTGACGCTGAAAAACTTCTCGACATTCACCTCGTTCAAAATGCAATACGTCGTGTCCGCCCGTTGAACACGTTCAACGGGATCACCTGTCTAGTTTGTACAGAGTGCGAAAACCTTCATTAAATATAAGGAAAATGTACATATTACCCTCCGCGGTGGCTCACTGGCTAAGGCGTTGTGCTGCTGAGCACGAGGACGCGGGTTCGATTCCCGGCCGCGGCGGCCGCTTCGAAAAGCGAAAACGCCCGTGTGTTCGAAATTTCAACGCACGTTAAAGATGTCCAGGTCACTGCATTCGAGTGGCCGGGCCCCGGGTCAGAGCTAATCCGGGGCCCTCCAGTACAGCACACCTCACAGCTTAGGTGTAGCTTTGCCGCATCAAACACCACAATCAGTCAATACGTATATATTATACGTATAGGGCTAGGACAGCACCCCGCAAAGTATGCACAGCAGGCGCTTATACTTGCTGGAACATCTCGTCACAACGTATAGGCAATGTCGAAGTCATTGAAATGTAGCAATGCCCCCCCCCCCCTTCCCCCCACCCCCCACACACACCCACCCTTTTTCGGCTTAAAGTTCGTTCGTATACAGTCAAACCCGGCTATAACGAACCCGGATAGAGCGAATTATGCTATATATCGAACAAAAATATTTCAGTTACGGAAATACATGGGAAATATATTCCTTATAACGAAGTTTACATCCGATATATCGAACTCTCGGCACCTAGTATGGCCGCCGAAATGCATGATCTAGGAGCGGCGATTGAGATGCTGATTGGCCGCGACCACAGAGCAAGAGCCGCGACTGAGACATTGCGCCTCGCACGGAGCGACGTGACACCCAGTACTCTCCGTAACTGTTTCCGACGCGCGGGATTCGCGACGGAACCCGCCCAGTCAGCGAGTCCGGACCAAGACAGTAGCATCGGTGAACTGTGGGAAGAGCTCGCCAGCGTTCCCGATGATGTCGCGAGTGAAATACGACCGACGCTTATAATGAAGCGCTTTCGGCAGTCGATGTGCTCCGCCAATGCTTCTTAGATTTCTGAGGACGCGGACTCGAACTGGTGCAAACAATGTTTCGTGTAGAGAATGCTATGCTAGTTGAAGCCGCCAAAACGAAAGTGAAAACGAAAATCACCGTTTTTCTTTTTTTTTGCAACGTCGGCAGTTAAGGGGGAAGGTAGCTTTATTACTTGCAATAAATGGATTATTTTGGTATGGTAATGACTACTGTACTGTGTTAGTTTCTGCATACGAGGATGGCGGAGTTGGTGAGGGGGGGGGGGGGGGCGGGTTCGGCTATATCTAACTATTGGATATATCGAACTAATCGCGATGCATATTGCAGTTCGCTATAAACGGGTTTAACTGTATCCTTCATGCCAACCGCATCATCAACGCTATTACTGGATTGCACCTCAAGAAGCCCTCGGCACGAATATCGGGGCAAAGATGGAGGGTAGCGGAGGAATTCAAAGTGATTTTCAGTCACACAAGCCAGAGTCCTTCAAATCATGGAGGGACTCTGCCTAATCATTCCCTACTTAAAGTTGGAAAGTATGGCTGAGAGCCACTTTGTCTGTAATCTACTGTCCAAGTTGCGACTGCTAGTAAAGACGTATCAACTGCACGCCTCGGCACTGGGGAATCCCAGGCACGCCTCAGACATTTCACTATAGTATGCACACCGCGTCGCCAGCCGTGCAGAAATGCGACTACGTCCTCCGCACGCAAGGCCGTGAGAGCGCAGCGCCTCACGGCCTTGAAAAAGGACGGAGCAGCAGCGCCGCACACAAAGAGAAAGAAAGAACTGCGAGGGCTCGCGCCACGCTACGATCCGCAGGCTTGGGAAAGCGGATGCGATTGCCTTGGCGGAGGCCCAGAGCGGCGAGCGCCGCTGTCGGCAGCCGAAATGAGCGCGCGCTAAAAAGGTCCGACGCGAAAGCGGCCCGACGACGACGCCGGGGTGGCGCGGCTTGGGAAGGGGGGCAGAAGGGAGCCCTCGCCCCCCTAGCCTAGGAGGAGCCGCCCAAGGAAACAGGGCCGACCTCCGATTGGCCGCCGCGGCGATAAGAAGTGCCCGCGGGACGGGCCGCCGGTAAGTGACGCGGCGCCCCTCCAACGCCGTCGCTCGGGGCTCCCGAGGCTGCCGCTACGCCGCCCGGTGGCCGAGAAAGAAGGAATGGAAGAAGCGAGACAAAAGGGGAACGCGGGAGGAGGAGGAGGAGGAGACGGGCGCACTTGTAAGAGAAGGCGCCGCGACGCAGTCAAGTGTTCGGC